>NC_060193.1:44853536-44996036 GCF_021184085.1 Oncorhynchus gorbuscha
AACAAACTGTAGTTTTGGCAAGTCGGTTAGGCCATCTACTTTGTGCATGACACAAGTCATTTTTCCAACAATTGTTTACAGACAGATTATTTCACTTATAATTCACTGTATCACAATTCCAGTGGGTCAGAAGGTTACAACACTAAGTTGACTGTGCCTTTAAATGGCTTGGAAAATTCCAGAAAATGATGTCATGGCTTTAGAAGCTTCTGATAGGCTAATTGACATCATTTGATTCAATTGGAGGTGTACCTGTGGATGTTTTTCAAGGCCTACCTTCAAACTCAGTGCCTCTTTGCTTGACATCATGGGAAAATCAAAAGAAGTCAGCCAAGACCTCAGAAATAAATTGTAGAGCTCCACAAGTCTGGTTCATCCTTGGGAGCAATTTTCTAACGCCTGAAGGTACCACGTTCATCTGTACAAACAATAGTACGCAATTACAAACACCATGGGACCACACAGCCGTCATACCGCTCAGGAAGGAGACGCGTTCTGTTTCCTAGAGATGAACGTACTTTGGTGCGAGAATTGCAAATCAATCCCAGAACAAAAGCAAAGGAACTTGTGAAGATGCTGGAGGGAACAGGTACAAAGTATCTATATCCACAGTAAAACAAGTCCTATATATGATGTGGATATATTGAAGCAACATCTCAAGACATCAGTCAGGAAGTTTCCAAGTGGAAATGACCCCAAGCATACTTCCAAAGTTGTGGTAAAATGGCTTAAGGACAACAAAGTCAAGGTATTTGAGTGGCCACCACAAAGCCCTGACCTCAAACCTATAGAAGATTTGTGGGCAGAACGGAAAAAGCATGTGCGAGCAAAGAGGCCTACAAACCTGACTCAGTTACACCAGCTCTGTCAGGAGGAATGGGCAAAAATTCACCCAACTTTATTGTGGGAAGCTTGTGGAAGGCTACTCGAAACGTTTGACCCAAGTTAAACAATTTAAAGGCAATGCTACCAAATACTAATTGAGTGTATGTAAACTTCTGAATGTGATGAAAGAAATAAAAGCTGAAAGAAATCATTCTCTCCACTATTATTCTGACATTTCACATTCTTAAAATAAAGTGGTGATCCTAACACAGAACCTAAACCGGCTGCGCTTGCGCTATCGAGCATAAATGTATTTTGCCCCCCCACACCAAACACGATCACGACACGCAGGTTAAAATATCAAAACAAACTCTGAACCAATGACATTCATTTGGGGAGAGGTCAAAAAGCGGTAAACATGTATGTCAATTTAGCTGGTTAGCTTGCACTTGCTAGCTAACGTTAATTTGTCCTATTTAGCTAAATTGCTGTTGCTAGCTAATTTGTCCTGGGATATAAACATTGAGTTGTTATTTTACCTGTAATTCACAAGGACCTCTACTCCGACAATTAATCCACACATAAAACGGCCAACCGAATCGTTTCTAGTCATCTCTCCTCCTTCCGGGCTTTTTCATCGTTTAACTTATATGGTGATCGCGTCTAAACTTTCATTGTATTACCATGACTCCCGGCAAAACAGTTCATCTTTCAGTCACTCACGTGGGTATAACCAATGAGGAGATGGCACGTGGGTACCTGCTACTATAAACCAATGAGGAGATGGCACGTGGGTACCTGCTTCTATAAACCAGTGAGGAGATGGAAGAGGCAGGATTTTCAGCGCAATCTGCGTCAGAAATAGGAATGAGTTCCATTTTAGCCCTTGGCGTCGCAGACGCTCGTTGGCGCGCGCGAGCAGTGTGGGTGCAA
This sequence comes from Oncorhynchus gorbuscha, assembly GCF_021184085.1. Lineage (NCBI taxonomy): Eukaryota > Metazoa > Chordata > Actinopteri > Salmoniformes > Salmonidae > Oncorhynchus > Oncorhynchus gorbuscha. The sequence goes on from NC_060193.1 coordinate 44,855,295, forward strand.
TAATTGAATAACATGGATTTCAAAATTTATTTTACAACGCTCGTGCATGCGACGTGTCCGGTCTGGTCAGCATGTAACTGACCTAAGACTCCCTGTCTAGGATTAAATGTCAGGATTTGTGAAAAACTGAGTTTAAATGTGTTTGGCCAAGTTGTATGTAAACTTCCGACTTCAGCTGTACCTTTTTTTCCATGAAAATGTGTGTTTATTCTATTATGAGACAGGAAACCAGGCAGGCAGAAAAGGAGAGTTTCCACGAGATAACATAGCCACAAAGTCTGATTCCACAGACCAGAGAGGAGCGTGAGTAAAGAAAGAAACCAAGTAAAATCAAATCCAATTTTATTGGTCGCATCCACATATTTAGCAGATGCTATTGTGGGTGTAGGGAACTGCTTGTGTTCGTAGCTCCAGCAGTGCAGTAATATCTAAAAATTCACAACAATACACACAGATCTAAAAGTGGAATTAAGAAATATATAAATATTAGGACAAGCAATTTCGAGGTTCAGAGTACAAAAAATATATACAATACCAGTCAAAAGTTCAATAAAAGTGTTAAACAAACCAAAATGTATTTTAGATTCTTCAAAGTATCCACTCTTTGCCCTAATGACAGCTTTGCACACTCTTGGCATTCTCTCAACCAGCTTAATGAGGAATGCTTTTCCAACTGTCTTTTAAAGGAGTTCCCACATATGCTGAGTACTTGTTGGCTGCTTTTCCTTCCCTCTGCGGTCCAACTCCTCCCAAACCATCTCATTTGGGTTGAGGTTGGGTGATTGTGGAGGTCAGATCATCTGATGCAGCACCCCATCACTCTCCTTCTTGGTCAAATAGCCCTTACACAGCCTGGAAGTGTGTTTTGGGTCATTGTCCTGTTAAAAACCAATTGATAGTCCCACTAATCCCAAACCAGATGGGATGTATATTGCTGCAGATTGCTGTGGTAGCCATGCTGGTTAAGGGTGCCTTGAATTCTAAATAAATCATTGACAGTGTCACCAGCAAAGCACCCCCACAGCATCACATCTTCTCCTCCATGCATCACAGTGGAAACCACACATGCAGAGATCATCCGTTCACCTACTCAAATTTGGACTCATCAGACCAAAGAACAGATTACCACCGGTCTAATATCCATTGCTCGTATTTCTTGGCCAAGCAGGTCTCTTCTTCTTATTGGTGTCCTTTAGCAGCAATTCGACCATGAAGGTCTGATTCCGACAGTCTCCTCTGAACAGCTGATGTTGAGGTGTGTCTGTTACTTGAACTCTGTGAAGCCTTTATTTGGGCTGCAATCTGAGGTGCAGTTAACGCTAACTAATTTATCCTTTGCAGCAGAGGTACCTCTGGGTCTTCCATGTCCTCATGACAGCCAGTTTCATCATAGTGCTTGATGGTTTTTGCAACTGCATTTGAAGAAACTTTAAAAGTTCTTGACATTTTCCGTACTGACTGACCTTCATGTCTTAAAATAATGATGTACTGTCGTTTCTCTTTACTATTTTGAGCTGTTCTTGCCATAATATGGACTTGGTCTTTTACCAAATAGGGCTATCTTCTGTATACCACCCCTACCTTGTCACAACACAACTGATTGGCTCAAACACATTAAGAAGGAAAGAAATTCCACAAATGTACTTTTAACAAGACACGCCTGTTCATTGAAATGCATTCCAGGTGACTACCTCATAAAGCTGAGAGAATGCCAAGTGTGCAAAGTTGTCATCAAAGCAATGGTTGGCTACTTTGAAGAGTCTCAAATAAATTAAATATATTCAGATTTATTTTACACTTTGTTGGTTACTACATGATTCCATAGGTGTTATTTCATCATTTTTATGTCTTCACTATTATTCTACAATGTTCAAAATAGTAAAAATAAAGAAAAACCCTGGAATTAGTAGGTGTGTCCTAACATTTCACAGGTACTGTATATGATGGGATGTACAGACAATATAGACATTATGGACAGTATGTGGATAAAATATTTAGTATATCTGTAGAATATATAGGACAGAATATATACAGCAATAGTTGAATAGTATTTTTTAATTTTAAAAAATGTAATCTTAATTTAACTAGGTAAGTCAGTTGAGAACAAATTATTATTTACAATGACGGCCTACCAAAAGGCAGGGACGGGGGCTGGGATTAAAAATAAAAAAATAAATAAAATATAAATATAGGGCAAAACACACATCACGACAAGAGAGACAACACAACACTACATAAAGAGAGACCTAAAGACAACAACATAGCAAGGCAGCAACACATGACAACACATTATGGTAGCAACACAACATGGTAGCAGCACAAAACATGGTACGAACATTATTGGTCACAGACAACAGCACAAAGGGCAAGAAGGTAGAGACAACAATACATCACGCCAAGCAGCAACAACTGTCAGAAAGAGTGTTCATGATTGAGTCTTTGAATGAAGAGATTGAGATGAAACTGTCACGTTTGAGTGTTTGTTGCAGCTCGTTCCATTCGCTAGCTGCATCGAACTGAAAAGATGAGTAACCCAGGGATGTGTGTGCTTTGGGGACCTTTAACAGAATGTGACTGGCAGAACGGGTGTTGTATGTGGAGGATGAGGGCTGCAGTAGATATCTCAGATAGGAGGGAGTGAGGCATAAGAGGGTTTTATAAATAAGCATCAACCAGTGGGACTTGCGACGGGTATACAGAGATGACCAGTTTACAGAGGAGTATAGAGTGCATTGATGTGTCCTATAAGGAGCATTGGTGGAAAATCTGATGGCCGGATGGTAAAGAACATCTAGCTGGGGTGAGGTGCTATGTCAACTTGTCCAATAACTTGCCTGCTTTCTTTTCCATTGCAAAAATGTTTTCTATGACAGAAACTAATGAATATGTCTGGTAAACGTGTTTGGTGAAAGTAGTGTGGCGGCGCAACACCCAATTGAAAAAGAACTGGGGTAAAGGCTGTCTCGCAACAAGTTTTCTGGCGGCTCTGGTGGCTGTGGAACATTACCTAATTCAGTGTACAGTGACGGTGCACGGCTGCATTTTGAGCCTCCACATTTTCAAGTGTGTAATAGTACATCATAAGTACATCATGCCACACATTGGCAGCACTATCCATGCATCTCCTTCATGGTTAAGTGGAAGGAATCTTTTTGTGCTCATCATCCCAACAGACCAGTTGGCCCGATCCAATGCAGCTGGACCAATGGAATATCACAGCTCAGAATCTTGAAAATAGCACCATATTCCCTACACACTGCACTACTTTTGCCCAGGGCCCATGTATGGAATAGGGTGCCATTTGGGACGAAGCCCCAATAATAACTTTTCTTCCAAGGACTCAGATATGAATTGAGGCACCGTATCCTCCAGAGAAATAGCAGTGGAGACTTTAGCCTATTAAATATTATTGTACCTCCTCTCTCCCCGATGATGGTTGAAGCAAAGCCTGGCTATAGGCCTGTGTGTGTCTAAACTAGGAGGAATTCAAGGATCTCTCCTCTACAAAGGTTAAATGGTGAAATTATTTTTTTCTGACCTGCTTTTTCTGATATGCTGAGAGGTGACACTTTAAAATGAATCACAGAATGAATGTTTGTCTTGGAGGTCAGTTCCTGATCATTTGAATGTAGGGTGGTATAGGACAATTAATTTCACATTTGGGAAATTGTGTAAAGTAACTAAAATAGCTATATATATTATATATCCTTTATTAATATATTCTTGCTTCTAAAAGACAAGTTGTGACATACATTTACATTATACCATTACTGTTACACATTTAACCCTCAAGCTAGTCCTATATTTTACATACATCGATTACCAACTGGGGTCATTTTGACCCCAAGAATAAACTTTTGGAAAAAGCAACAATCATCACAAAATATCAACTCAGTTCTTATAAAAACATCATTAGACATGCAATTAATGTTATCTGAAATAAAAAAATGACCAAAACAGACATATTTTAGCCAAATTACATTTAATTTGCATAATCTTTAGAAAATGCACAGCTGTTTTCCAATGTGCAATACACAATAGTACAAAAAAATATATTTACCATCATTTGATTAAATTATCATTTCATTTTCAGAATTTTAAAGTAAATATTTATTTTATCATATTTATGTGGTACCACATAAACAACTGCCATTTAAAGGGGCAGTTGAACAACATTTAAAATATACAGAAGTTTACTGACAAAAAGTGATTAAATTCACTTTAAAAAAGTGGTCCTGGGAGACGTTGACCACAAAATTGCTTCGTTATTCAAATGTAACTTACCCCACAGTCAGCATTAGAATTGCTGTTATTGAAACAATGCTGGTACAGCCTATGACAGGATGTTTCAAAAAGCATACCCAAATCCTCCAATTCACTTATAACCAAATGGTTTAGCACCCAAAATAGCATAATACGTTACACATATAGAATATTGGAGGATATAATAGGAATTCTGGTATTTATCAAACATTTTCGGTATAATATTTTTTTCTTCTGATAATACAAAACAACACAGCATTAATGCTGCTTTTCAACTGTAACACCAGTGTGACACTAGTGTATACACCATCATGTTATACCAGGGAAATTGTATTTCCATAGCTAGGGCTGACAGTGAGGGCTTATGAAGAGCAGAATCAACAACCGCTGCATCAAAACAGTTGCTTTGTGAGAAGGTGTTAAAGTTCACAGTCAGCCGTTGTTATGTAAATGTGAGGTGAAAAGTACCAGTGGCCTGGCTTTGGTCCCAGGTAAGAGCAGGTCTGCCGGAGCCATGGCCCACACTCCTAGAAAAAAAAGCTTCTGGATAGAACCAAAAAGGGTTCCATGCTTGCTTCACATATGGAACCCCGTAAGGTTCTATATAACACCAAAATTGGTTCCTATATATGAAGCAAGAAATAGAACCCTTTTCTTTGTTTAGTTATAAGAGTGCAGTGAGACACGGGTGCTGGCCAGCATGGAAACAGGAATGTTTTTGCCTTTTGGGTAAAACACTGGGCTAAAACCTGTGTGACAATGCACTCCGTATGTGTACATTTAAGGGTAGCTGGCTTCTGTATTACAGTTTTACCAAGTATGCATACCACTGACATACCTTTATGAGCTGTACTGACTGCAACTAAGCACATATCTGAGGTCATTTAGATTTTGTACATGGCCAATCAATCAATAAATCAAATGTATTTATAAAGCCCTTTTTACATCAACAGATGTCATAAAGTGCTATACGGAAACCCAGTCTAAAACCCCAAACAGCAAGCAATGCAGATGTACAGTAGAAGCACGGTGGCTAGGAAAAACTCCATAGAAAGGCCGGAACCTAGGAAGACACCTAGAGAGGAACCAGGCTCTAAAGGGTGTCCAGTCCTCTTCTGACTGTGCTCGGGTGGAGATGGTCCAATGCCAGATTGTTCTTCAAGATGTTCAAACGTACATAGATCCTTCACTCAGTCTGGAGATCTGGTCAAACTTAGTTATACAGTTATATTCATAGGCGAGTACATTAAGGTTCTCCATCTCTGCAGGTGATCTGTCTATCTGGTCAAAATCATTGATACAGGTCCCCCTCTGTCCTCTGATGACATCATCTGTCTTTAGGATGGGACATTAAAAGAGATGTCCTGACTCTCTGTGGTCACAAAAAAATCCAATGTCGCAACACCTAAGCATCCCGGATAGCACTGACTCTCTGCTGTCACGACCGTCGTATGAATAATTGGACCAAGGCGCAGCGTGAGTAGAGTTCCACATTTTAATGACAGTGAAACTTCCAAAACAACAACGATATACCGATCGTGAAATACATAGCGCACATAGGCACTCATACACAACAATATCCCCCATAGCAGGTAGGAAAATCACACTAAGTATGATCCCCAATTAGAGGTAACGATTATCAGCTGCCTCCGATTGGGAACCATACAATCACACACCAACATAGAAATATAATACCTAGAAACCCCCCTAGTCACGCCCTGACCTATTACACCAAAGAGAACCCAGAGGGCTCTCAATGGTCAGGGCGTGACATCTGCACTGTTTTAGTCATTTCATGTGTACAGTATATACTGTATTCTAGTCAATGCCATCCTATTCAACTGGCTAAATTCCCAATCTGGCACCATCATGGCCACCTAATCATCCCCAGCTTCCAATTGGCTCATTCATCCCCCCCTCTTCTCCAATGTAACTGTTCCCCAGGTCGTTGCTATATTGATGAGAATGTGTTCTCAGTCAACTTACCTGGTAAAATAAGGGTACAAAAGTATAAACAACCTAATAGTATGTCTTTAAACAAAACCTGGATTCAAATAAATACTTTTTGCCCCGGAATAAGTACTTTTCACCAATACAGCTATTTACTGTACAGTATGTAGATGCAGAGCATATCAGAGTTCTGAATTGCAAGTATTTATACCATTGTCATACTTTGTATACACTTGGAATATTTTATATGCACAAAAATAAGGTGATTTTGGACACAGTCATGTGATACATATGATACATGGTATAGAAAAGTACAATCTTAGGTGAGTACATATGATCTGTCTATTTTATTTAACTAGGCAAGTCAGTTAAGAACAAATTCTTATTTTCAATGACAGCCTAAGAACAGTGGGTTAACCTGCCTGTTCAGAGGCAGAAGGATAGATTTGTACCTTGTCAGCTCGGTGCAGTGCAACCTTTCGGTTACTAGTCCAACGCTCTAACCACTAGGCTACCCTGCCACCCCTGGTCAAGATAACTGATACAGGTCCCACTTCACCCTCTGGGGGTATGGATAACTTGTAATTATGTCTCCAGAGAAAACTAGATTTAAGTAAAGGTGCTATTTAAAAAATTACTATAGGCATAATTGGGTGTTTTTGGGCTGGGGTCTAAAATACCATAAAGGACATGAATTTAAAAAAAATCTAAATTGATACCGAAACACTAAGCTATGATTTAGATTTGTTGGGAACAAGTTGATTGAAAAGTCATTGCAACATGTGGAACAATTGAAAAAAACACCTTTGGGCTATGATAAAAAATATGCCTCTGGGGTCAAAATGACCTAGATGGTAGCTTGAAGGTTAAATACTTGTTTGATGCAATTGTAGGACAGTATAATACTGTTTTTGTGTGACCTTATGGTGCTATAACCTTATGGTGTTATGACCTTGTGGTGCTATGTTTATGACCTTATGACCTATTCTCAAACAGTACTTCAGACTTTGCAATGTCTAGACTCCTCTAGCAGGTGTCATCGTCGATCTGACTAAGGGTTAATATTTAGCAACAACAAAAATGAAGTAATCACAGTTATAGAAGGGTGAAAGAGGGTAAACATTGATGATGTTGTGTTTCATCCCATATCTAATTATTCTCCAAGTGGGTTGCTCTGTTCCCCAGTCAGACTGTAATAAATCATCACTGCATCACAATATATTCTCGTGCTTAATAGCGGCATCCTGTGTGTGTGTGTGTGTGTGTGTGTGTGTGTGTGTGTGTGTGTGTGTGTGTGTGTGTGTGTGTGTGTGTGTGTGTGTGTGTGTGTGTGTGTGTGTGTGTGTGCGTGCGTGCGTGCGTGCGTGCGTGCGTGCGTGCGTGCGTGCGTGCGTGCGTGTGTGTGTGTGCATGCGTGTGCGTGCGTGCGTGCGTGTTCTGGATTTCATGTATGCGTGTGGGCCATCTCCACTGCAGAAACACAAAATATAATTTCTTTGAATTGTACCTCTTTATATGAAAAGTCATTCCTGACGGACCCCTTAAAAGTCTGTACTGTGCTTCTGCATGGGCACACATCCTCCTGAGTGCCCGGAGTGAAATAGAAGGAAAAAAGATGAGAGGGAGAGTGAGAGAGGGATATAGACAGAGAGAGAGAGAGCGAGAGAGCGAGAGAGAGCGAGCAGTAAGCTTAGGTTGCATCAGGTTGCAATGAATTAAGCCCACGTTTCTTTGGAACACTACAATGCATATTTGCTCTGTAATGCACCATCCCTGAATCCATAGTTAGAAAAGGGGATATTTCATCGTTCCTTTGTTTGAAAATGGATAACAACCATCTCACTAGGAGAAGTTGATCCTGTATCCTCCTTGTCCTTGCAATGGTAATTAGCCTACTTAAATGTGTTGAGATAATGAACTCTGAAACCTAGATATTCACAACAACACCCCAGATCAGTATTCCATTTATGTCGTCAATCACCAGGATTCTTCTTAATTTGCTGCTAAGTGGTGTTTATCCTTACTGCCTCTCTGTCTCTCCTCTGCATTAATACAATAAAGTTAAGGTACAGAGTGCAGACCAAGCGCCGCCACTCAAATAAGCAGGGAGAACCTACTGCTCAAATGATGTCCATGCACATAATGTCAAATGATTGAACCTGGAATTTAATATTGATCAGATCAAAAGCAAAGAGAAGGGTTGTGCTTAATGCCTTTTGTGATTTTCTGGATTTCAAGTTCAATTCCAGGTTTTATTGAGACATTTAAACGTGTTTAGAGCATAGTCATAAAAAAATCTGTTGCTTAAGAGCACTTCGCTTTCACAGCTTCAATCCCAAATGTGTTTATCCAAATATCAAAAACCATGTGTTTGTCCTATTGATGCTATTTCTGTCGTTAATCTGTAATCTGCCTTGATCAGTCCTGTATATTGCTACTTTTGTACTTTAAAGTCAGTTCAAATCAAATTGTATTGGTCGCATGCGCCGAAAACAACAGGTGTAGACTTACAAGCCCGCTCCCAACCATGCCAGAGTTAAAAAGTAAGACAAATATTTGCTAAATAAAATAGGAAAGAGCAACACAATAAAAACAGCAACGAGGCTATATACGTACAAGGAGTACGAGTACCGAGTTAATGTGCAGGTGTCACGCCCTGACCTTAGAGAGCCTTTTTATTTCTCTATTTGGTTAGGTCAGGGTGTGATTTGGGTGGGCATTCTATGTTTTCTTTTTCTTTGTTTTTGGCCGAGTGTGGTTCCCAATCAGAGGCAGCTGACTATCGTTGTCTCTGATTGGGGGATCATACTTAGGCAGCCCTTTTTCCCACATTTAGGTTGTGGGATCTTGTCTTTGTTTGTTGTGTGTGGTGCACTCCGAAGCTTTACGTTCGTTGTGTTGTTAATTTTTTTTTTTGGTGGAACGTTTAATAAAGAAAATGAACGCCTACCACTCTGCACCTTGGTCTTGTCATTCTACCACTAACCACGGATGTAACAGCAGGGGTACAAGGTAGTTGAGGTAATAAAGTATGCACATGTGGGTAGGGGTAAAAGTGACTAGGCCATCAGGATAGATAATTAACAGAGCACCAGCTCACACTGTGTGTGAGTGTGTGTGTTTTGTGTAGTATGTATGAGTGTGTGGGTAGAGTCTAGTGAGTGTTCATACAGCCAGTGCAAGGGAGTCAATGCAAAACTATTAAGATAAATAAATAAATAATGAAGGTTGTCCATGCATAAAAATTGTCTGGGTAGCCATCTGAATAACTGTTCAGCAGTCTTACGTTTTGGGAGTAGAAGCCGTTCAGGTGACTTTTGGTCCCAGACTTGGCGTTCCAGTACTGCTTACCGTGCGTTAGCTGAGAGAAAATCTATGACTGGAGTCTTTTTAGGGCCTTTCTCTGAAAGCGTCTGATATAGAGATCCTGGATGGCAGGGCGTTTCGGCCGCAGCGATGTACTGGGCCATACACACTGCAGCCAATCAAGATGCTCTCAATGGTGCAGCTGTAGAACATTTTGAGGATCTGAGGGCCCATGTCAAATATTTTCAGCATTCTGAAGAGGAAGAGGCATTATCATACCCTCTTCACGATGACTGTGTTGGTGTGTTTGGACCATGTTAGATCCTTAGTGATCTGGACACTGAGGAACTTGAAGCTCTCGACAAGCTCCACTACAAAATGGCAAAATGGTTGAGTGGCTAATCTGTCTGATTATTTAAACCTAAACTCAACATCAATATCCTTTCATCGGTACCAGCCATCTGCTGTATCTACTCTGTTTTATATAAATAATTGAGTACTTCGATACAATGGTATTTTTTCATGTTTTTCAAATTACTGAGTTGACCTTTCACAGTTTACTGGTCAAGCAATACATCCAATTGATATTATCAAAAACAAACAGTAGTACACATGTTTTATTAAGTGGAGAACGACATTTTCTGCGTGGAAGCTGTGTGGCTGTTTGTTTGTGACTAAAACACAGTTAGGGCACAGTTGGGAGCTGCACAACAAATAGACACTGGCTTCATGAAGCATAACAGTCACAAAAGTCAATGCTTTAGTTCAAAGACTTTACACAGTCTGTGGTAATTCAACTGGATTATAATCTAATTTCACAACTCAATACTCTGTGGAGATTAGATTTGTATCTTCGCCTAGCTGCGTAATGTCACCTCTGGTGACATAATATGTCAGATTGGGTGACATTTAACTTCAGCGGTTAAATGTTGCTATTTCCACATATTCTAATGAGACCCTATACGGTATGCAGCTACATGGTTTCATTGCATTTTCAAAACCCATACATCTGTATGTGTTCTGTTCGGGCGTGAAGTGGTTTGTGATGGCAGCAAATGGCTCATATAGACAGTTAGACAAACCCAATGGCAAACAAACCAGCGGAAAGATGTGGTGGCAATATGCTGGAACGGTTGTCTGTTTCTGCCTCTCGGCCACCTGTGAGCTTTGTGGGCATGTCATTTTACAGACTGAAGCTGGTCGGTAGCCATCTAACGATGCTGGCTCATGCCTGCAGGCGGTGAGAGTCTGTGTGTGTGTACGTGTACATGCGTATACGTGTGTGTCTACATGTGTGTGTGTATGTGTGTGGGTATAAGTGTGCCTTTATGCCGGCATGCCTGTGTGTGTGTGTGTGTGTGTGTGTGTGTGTGTGTGTGTGTGTGTGTGTGTGTGTGTGTGTGTGTGTGTGTGTGTGTGTGTGTGTGTGTGTGTGTGTGTGTGTGTGTGTGTGTGTGTGTGTGTGTGTGTGTGTGTGTGTGTGTGCGTCTGTGTGTGCATGTGGTCCCCAATCCTCCTATTAAACAGACAGCTCCAAAGTGTCCAAAGCACTGAAGACTTCACTAATGGCCCTGTACTCACATTGTATCGCCATCTGCTCCCAGCAAGCCTTCAGAGGAAACATCACATCACCACTCAGTGTGAAACAAAGAACATTTTTCTCTGTTTAGCATTCAATTCCATTCCACATCACCATGTGACGTTTGAAGTTTGGCTGTTCAGTGTCCAGACGTTTTTTGGAGAAAAAGCTTAAAGCTTGTGTTTATAGAGACGTTTTGCATGAGAAGTTTAGTTACTTCCGTTTGGTTTTAAAATGTTGTGTTTTGATTGTCAGGACTTCCACAAATGTAGCAAAGATATTTGGTTTATTAATCAAACATCACAACCATTTTGTCTGGCAGACCTGCCAGCCAACACCTTTTTTCCAGAGAAATAAGATAAACCTTTCATTTGATGCAATTTGACTATTGACTTATCCTAGCTAGCCTTAAACTCAAAATGTGACTGTCAGAACAGAACAGGACTGTTAGAGATCAGTGTTTGTTGCTTATGTGCAATATTTACATATTCAATAGATTACATGTTGGGGACACCACACAAGGAATTGGCATTGTTTAGTCAGGGGAGATGTGAGCACTGAGCAGCAAGCTTTGTGCTTTGTTGATGAAAAGAGGTTTAGGGAGAAGATGAAGGCAGGAGCAGTAGGGGTGGGCTCGGATGTCTGCAGTAGTGCGTTTCTTAGCATTGTTCCTAAAGGGGCTTTACCCCGATTGCAACAAATGTCTCATTTCCTGGATTTGTCAAGCTGTGATGCATTAAAACTGGCAGTGAATAGGGCAGACAAAGCTATCTCATCACAATAGGATATTATGCATATCCCCTCTGACAACATTAACTAAAGTACCAATACATGCACACATGGCATGACTGCCAAGTGCCAACTCAGTGCATTTGCAATCGGACACACTATTTACCGTACTTGGTTTAGTCTGCATGATCATTTAGCCTTCTTATTTACCCTTAATGGCAGTGTCAGACAGAGTTAGTTACATGTTTTAGGATCCACTATTTGTACATTTCCTGGACAGGCCATTTTCTAGATAGACTTTAGATCAACGGATCAGTCTGCAAAGAGGGAAGGTTCGATCATTTCATCTAATTCAATCTAATGAGTGTTCAAATTATGTGTTGTTTCAGGACGGTTTGATTAATGTAGTGTAATTTTAAACCTTCATCCCTCCATCACCTCTAGTTGTAATTAGCCTCTAGATTAGGTGCAGAGAGGGGGGGGGATTTAGTGAGAAAGTGAGAAGGAGAGAGAGTGGAGGGTGGGAGAGGTAGAGAGAGAGAGACAGGAGTGAGGGGTAGAGGGTGGGAGAGAAGGAGAGAGGGAAGGATAAAAAGAGAGGGAGAGTCAGTGAGCGGGTTATATCTATTTATAGAGAGCGAAATAGAAAGAGAGAGAGAGAGAGAGAGAGAGAGCCTGCCCGGGGTACAGAGACAGAATGTGAAATTGAATGGCACCGGCGGGCTAGCTGAACAGAACAGGATCGCGGTGACTAGCCAAATTTGTCATCTGGAAGGGAAGATTGATCTCTCAAACTGTTACCGCTAAATTAGCCGCGATGGGCTGCAAACTATTGGTAATAGATTCATTTATGTTCTTGACATTGGATGGAGGGCTAGAGGGATGGGGGGAGGAAAATATCTACAGTATGTGACAAGTGGTGAAACAGATGAATAGGGAAAGGATGGAAGGACGTAAAGCATACCCTCTCTTCGCTCACAATCCTTTTAAACAATGGAAATGACGAGGACATATGCACTGTAGCCATTGTCTCTAGATTGATTCTCCCAGGAATCCATATGCTCTGCTCAAGATTTCTCTGCTCAAGACTGTCATAGACGGTGGAATTTTTTAATTTCTTCTTGAGGAAAGTTAATTCGTATGGAGATTGTGTGGGGCCTAAATCCAGCTTTAAAGACTGTCATTAAAGCTACTTGTTCCTGCATTTGGTAAATCAGTCAAAGGTATAATTGACATACTAATGACATATTTCCCATGGAAATGTGTGGACAATTCTGCCATAGCAATGTGCATGATAAGAAGTCCCGCGTGTGGGCTTTGCTACCTGTTTTACTGTCACAGTGGCAGTTTCACCGTTAAGAATTTCAGCTTTAGGTGTTGCACCAATATCTGTATTCATGCTCCATTAAATTAATTAGCCATTTTTACATTTTAACCATGCAATAATTTCTCCTATAGCATAATTGATCCAGCCAATGCGATGGATGCCAAGCAACAAACAAGTTGCTTTCAAAATATTGTACATTATGCAATCATTTAAAGTAACTACCTGATTAGAGGATATTACACTCATAGAAAAAAGGTGCTGTCTAGAACCTGAAAGGGTTCTTCAGCTGTCCCCATAGGAGAACCCTTTGAAGAACCTTTTTTTGTTACATGTAGATCTTTTTGGGGTTCCATGTAGAACCGCTTCCACAGAGAGTTCTACATGGAACCTAAAGGGGTTCTACCTGGAACCAAAACAGGGCTGTCCTACGCAAAATGTTATTTATCCATTGTTTAGCTGGAATGGAATGTTTGTACACTGTGGACTGTGATAATGAGGTTGTTTCACCTAGCTATCTTAAGATGAATGCATTAACTGTAAGTCGCTCTAGATAAGTGCTAAATAACTAAAATGTGAAATGTAAATGTTTACTGTCAGGGTTTTGCTGTGGTGAAGTAGAGGACCAAAACGCAGCGTGGTTATAATGACTCATGTTTAATAAACACAGATAAACATGAACACTACAAAAACAATAAACTTGGAAAACCAAAAACAGCCCTATCTGGTGCAAAACACAGAGACAGGAACAATCACCCACAAAACCCAACACAAAACAGGCTACCTAAATATGGTTCCCAATCAGAGACAATGACTAACACCTGCCTCTGATTGAGAACCATATCAGGCCAAACATAGAAATAGACAAACCAGACACACAACATAGAATGCCCACCCAGCTCACGTCCTGACCAACACTAAAACAAAGAAAACACATATGAACGATGGACAGAACCCCCCCCCCCCCCCAAGGTGCAGACTCCGAACGCACAACCTAAACATATAGGGGAGGGTCTGGGTGGGCATCTCTCCGCGGTGGCGGCTCTGGCGCTGGACGTGGACCCCACTCCATAATTGTCTTAGTCCACCTCCTTAGTGTCCCTTGAGTGGCGACCCTCGCCGCTAACCTTGGCCTAGGAAACCTAACATTGGGCCCCACTGGACTGAGGTAGCTCGGGACCAAGGGGAAGCTCGGGACCGAGAGGAAGCTCGGGAGTGAGAGGAAGCTCAGGCAGGTTGATGGATCTACCAGATCCTGGCTGGCTGGTGGATCCGGCAGATCCTGGCTGACTGGCGGATCCTGGCTGACTGGCGGATCCTGGCTGACTAGCGGATCCTGGCTGACTGGCGGATCTGGCAGATCCTGGCTGACTGGTGGATCCTGGCAGACTGGCGGATCCTGGCGGATCTAACTGATCCTGGCCGACTGGCGGATCCTGGCAGACTGGCGGATCCTGGCAGACTGGCGGATCCTGGCAGACTGGCGGATCCTGGCAGACTGGCGGATCCTGGCAGACTGGCGGATCCTGGCAGACTGGCGGATCCTGGCAGACTGGCGGATCCTGGCGGATCCTGGCTGACTGGCGGATCCTGGCTGACTGGCGGATCCTGGCTGACTGGCGGATCCTGGCTGACTGGCGGATCCTGGCAGACTGGCGGATCCTGGCAGACTGGCGGATCCTGGCAGACTGGCAGATCCTGGCTGAATGGCGGATCTAACTGATCCTGGCAGACTGGCAGATCCTGGCCGACTGGCGGATCCTGGCAGACTGGCGGATCTAACTGATCCTGGCTGACTGGCAGATCCTGGCCGACTGGCAGATCCTGGCCGACTGGCAGATCCTGGCCGACTGGCAGATCCTGGCCGACTGGCAGATCCTGGCCGACTGGCAGATCCTGGCCGACTGGCAGATCCTGGCCGACTGGCAGATCTGGCGGATCCTGGCACACTGGCGGATCCTGGCTGAATGGCGGATCTAACTGATCCTGGCAGACTGGCAGATCCTGGCTGACTGGCGGATCTAACTGATCCTGGCTGACTGGCAGATCCTGGCCGACTGGCAGATCCTGGCCGACTGGCAGATCCTGGCTGACTGGCAGTACTGGCGGATCCTGGCCGACTGGCGGCACTGGGCAGACTGGCGGCACTGGTGGCGCTGGGCAGACTGGCGGCGCTGGGCAGACTGGCGGCACTGGCGGCGCTGGGCAGACTGGCGGCACTGGCGGCGCTGGGCAGACTGGCGGCTCAGACGGCGCTGGGCAGACGGGTGGCTCAGACGGCGCTGGGCAGACAGGTAGCTCAGACGGCGCTGGGCAGACGGGTAGCTCAGACGGCGCTGGGCAGACTGGCGGCACTGGCGGCGCTGGACAGAATGGCGGCACTGGCGGCGCTGGGCAGACTGGTAGCTCAGACGGCGATGGGCAGACTGGAGAAAAAGGCTCTAGCAGCGCTGGACTGAGGAGCACTGGTGCCTCTGGAATGAGACAGCGCCGGACAGGCGGGAGACTCTGGCTGCGCTGGAGAGGAGGAAGGCTCCGGCAGCGCTGGACAGGCGGGACGCACTGTAGGCCTGATGCGTGGTGCTGGCACTGGTATGCCGTGCATACTATGCCAAACCAACAGCTTTCTTTGTACTCTGTCCAATACATCCTCCACACTCTCAGACTCAGCACTCTGCTTCGCCGACAGCTCCAATTCCATGGCTCTGCCCAGGGTCCTTTTCCGTCAAGGATCTCCCTCCAAGTCCATTTATCCAAAGAGTGCAGCATCTCCCACTGCTGCTGCTGCTGCTCCTGTTGCTGCTGCCTCTGTTACTTCTCCTGCTGCTGCTTTTGACGTTGCCCGTTACCACGCCGCTTGGTCCTTGGTTGGTGGGTGATTCTGTCAGGGTTTTCCTGTGGTGAAGTAGAGGAGGACCAAAACGCAGCGTGGTTATATTGACTCATGTTTAATAAACACGGATAAACATGAACACTACAAAAACAATAAACTTGGAAACCCAAAAACAGCCCTATCTGGTGCAAAACAGAGACAGGAACAATCACCCACAAAACAGGCTACCTAAATATGGTTCCCAATCAGAGACAATGACTAACACCTGCCTCTGATTGAGAACCATATCAGGCCAAACATAGAAATAGACAAACCAGACACACAACATAGAATGCCCACCCAGCTCACGTCCTGACCAACACTAAAACAAGGAAAACACATACGAACTATGGACAGAACGTGACATTTACATACATATCTTATATAACACTCTGCTACCTAGAACCTAAAAGGGTTTGTCGTGGAAGATCTACACAGGGACACTCAAAGTCAATCTTAAATGAATCATTGTTTATTATCAGTGCTCTGGAGAGGTTCCAAACAACTGCACCAAGTACACATGTCGATCAGGAGATCTACCTGGGGCAGTCCCGTTAGTTGTCTTATGGAGAGACAAGTTATATTTGCATGATTTAGCTTATTCATCATTCATAATTTATTCATGATTTAAGTTTGCTTCCTTCATGTGACCGACCAATACTGGGTCATGCATGTGACAGACCAATACCTCACGAGGCTTGTTCTCTAAGCTGAGACCTTGAAACTGAGATATCCCTTTCTCAAAACAAGTTCCTGGGCGTACTGCCAAATTGCAGATGCTGATAGTGAAGATTGGTTCAATCAGTCACTTGCATGAACACAGAAATTGGTTATTAGAAAAACACAAACTTAAAAATGTCCATCACAGGTTATTTTGCTGGCCCCGTAGGAGGACCCTTTGAAGAACCATTTTTGGTTCCAGGTATAACTTTTTGGGGTTCCATGTAAAACCCTTTCCACAGAGTGATCTACATGGAACCCGAAAGGGTTATCCTATGCAAAATGCTATATATTGTATCCATCCAGCTAACTTGACACAACTTTGGGAAGAATTGAAGTCTACATGGCCGAGCATCCCTGTATAATGTTTTCGACACCTTGTAGTCCGTGCCCCAACGAAATGTCTACAATGTTCTACATGGAACCCAAAAAACATTTACATTTGACATTTTAGTCATTTAGCAGATGCTTTTATCCAGAATGGCTTACAATTAATGCATTCATCTTAAGATAGCTAGTTGAAGGGCCTCCCGAAGAGTACAGAGGTCTAGGGCACTGCATCGCAGTGCAAAAGGCTTCACTACAAACCCTGGTTTGATTCCGGGCTGTGTCACAACTGGCCGTGATCAGGCGGCACACAATTGGCCCAGCGTTGTCAGGGTTATTTCACTCTAGCGACTCCTTGTAGCAGGCCGGGTGCCTGCAGGCTAACCTCGGTTGTCAGTTGAACAGCGTTTCCTTCGGGCACATTGGTGCGGCTGGCGTGCGGGTGTTAAGATGCGCGGTTTGGTGGGTCATGTTTCGGAGAACGCACTTGACCTTCGCCTACCGAGCCAGTTGGAGAGTTGCAGCGATAAGACAATATATATATTTTTTTATAGATATCTAGTTGAGACAACCTCATTATCACAGCCAAATATACAGTATATGAACATTCCATTTCAGCTAGACAATTGATATAGATTTTAATTACACACCTAAAATATACGAATAAAAAAAATCTGAGAACAGTTATATTTTACTGAGTAACCACAAGCAATCATTTCTGGGGAAAAAACACAAATGTGAAAAATGGGTGGATATACATTTTGGAAATAAACTTTTTCTGGGGTGGGCAGTGATTGTGTATGTGTTGTTGGGGGCAGTGTGTGCGTGGTATGGCTGAAGAAAAATATGATTAATGTTTCCGCTTTTAAAGGATAAAACCATCCTATGCCTCCCAGGGTTACGAATGATGATTCTAAACCTTCGGTCACACTTTGCCCATTGGTGCTGTATAACAGTATTAGGTTTGAATGGTTCCTTAGAAAACCACTGCATATACAGAAGTTTCTTTTTTTTGTTTAAGCGACTCTGGAACCAGTGCCATGAAAAAGCATTTGCTCTCTTTCTGATTTTCTCTCATCTCATCCAAAAAGTTGACTCAAGTTTTCCAAAAAGCAACTGGCTGATCATCAAGACTTTTGGAAGAATGTTCTATGGACAGATGAGTGGAAAGTATAACTTTTTGGACGAAATGGGTCCCATTTTGCCTGGTGAAAACTAAACACTGCATTTCGCAGTAAGAAGCTTATAGCAACGGTCAAGCATGGTGGTGGAAGTGAGATGGTTTGCTTTTTTAGGAGCAGTGGGTTAACTGCCTAGTTCAGGGGCAGATCTTGCAACCTTCCAGTTACTAGTCCAACGGTCTAACCACTAGGCTATCTGCCGCTTTGCTGCCTCGGGGGATGGACGGCTTGCCTTTATAGAATGAACCATGAATTTGGCTCTGTATCAGATAATTCTACAGGAGAATGTCAGGCCATTCGTCTGTGAACTGAAGCTGAAGCTCAGCTGGGTCATGCAGCAAGGCAATGAACCAAAACACACAATCAAGTGCACATGAAAATGGTTAAAAAGCAACACATTTGAAATTTGTTATGTCCTGGTCAAAGGCAAGACCTAATTCACAATTAAGATGTTCTGGCAAGACATGGAATGAGCAGTTCATGCTTGAAAATCAACAAATGTGGCTGAGTTAAAGCAGTTCATGGAAGATTGGGCCAAAATTCCTCCACAGCGACGTGAGGGACTGATCAACAACTACAGGAAGCATTTGGTTGGAGTCATTGCAGCTAAAGTTGGCACAACCAGTTATTCAGTGTAAGGGGGTCAATTACTTTTTTCACACAGGGGTATTATTTTTTCACTCTGGTTCCCTTTATCTAATTTTAGGTTTTGGTTGAAGATCTGATAGCGTTCAGTATCAAAAATATGCAAAAGTAGAGAAAATTAGAATGGGGGAAAATATTTTTACACAACACTGTACTTCTATACCTTATAATTACATAGGTAGTTAAACTTCAATGCCATACAGTTCCAGGCAAATGTTTGGACACCACCTCATTCAAGGGTGTTTTGTTATTTTAAACAATAGGATCATTTTTATATTTTACTAGGCAAGTCAGTTGATTAAGAACAAATTCTTATTTTCAGTGACAGCCTAGGAACAGTGGGTTAACTGCCTGTTCAGGGGTAGAATGACATATTTGTACCTTGTCAGCTCGGGGATTTGAACTTGCAACCTTCCGGTTTACTTCCAGTTACTAGCCCAACGCTCTAACCACTAGGCTACCCTGCCGCCCCGACGTTAAAGATTCATGAAGTAACCAAAAAAGTGTTAAACAAATCAAACTATTTTAGATTTTAGAATTTACAAAGTACCCAACCTTTGCCTTGATGATAGCATTGCACACTCTTGGCATTCTCTCAACCAGTTTCACTTGGAATGCTTTTCCAAGAGTCTTGAAGGAGTTCCCACAAATGCTGAGCACTTGTTGGCTGCTTTTTTTTCACTCTGCGGTCCAACTCATCCCAAACCATCTCAATTGGGTTGAGGTCAGGTGATTGTGGAGGCCAGGTCATCTGATGCAGCATTCCATCACTCTCCTTGGTCAAATAGCCCTTACACTGCCGGGAGGTGTGTTTTTGGGTCATTGTCCTGATGAAAAACAAATGATAGTCCAACTGAGGGCAAACCAGATGAGATGGCTTATCGCTGCAAGATGCTGTGGTAGCCATGCTGGTTAAGTGTGCCTTGAAATCTAAATAAATCACAGACAGTGTCACCAACAAAGCATCCCCACACCCTCACACCTCCTTCTCCACGCTTCACAGGGGGAACCACACATGCGGAGATCATCCGTTCACCTACTCTGCGTCTCACAAAGACACGGCGGTTGGAACCAAAAATCTCAAATTTGGACTCATCAGACCAAAGGACAGATTTCCACTGGTCTAATGTCCATTGCTCGTGTTTCTTGGCCCAAGCAAGTCTCTTCTTATTATTGGTATCCTTTAGTAGTGGTTTCTTTGCAGCAATTAGACTATGAAGGCCTCTGAACAGTTGATGTTGAGATGTGTCTGTTACTTGAAATCGGTGAGCATTTATTCTGGCTTCAATCTGAGGTGCATTTAAAACTCGAATGAACTTATCCTCTGCAGCAGAGGTACCTCTGGGTCTTGCGATAATATGGATTTGGTCTTTTACCATATAGGGCTGTCTTCTGTATATCACCCTTACCTTGTCACAACACCACTGAGTGGCTCAAAATCATTAAGAAGTAATGAAATTCTATGAATGAACTTTTAACAAGGCACACCTGTTAATTGAAATGCATTCCAGGTCATACCTCATGAACCTCATACCTTCTACCTCATGAAGCTGGTTGGTAGAATACCAAGAGTGTGCAAATCTGTCATCAAGGCATAGGGTGGCTACTTTGAAGAATCTCAAATATAAAATCTATTTTGATTTGTTAAACAATTTTTTGGATCCTACATGATTCCAAATGTGTTATTTCGTAGTTTTGATATCTTCACTATTATGGTATAATGTAGAACATAGTAAAAAATAAAGAAAAACCCTTGAATGAGTAGGTGTGTTGTAACTGTAGGTGTTTTTATTTTGAAAAGTTGTCCCAAGGATGGATAACAACACCCTAGGATGCCACTGTGTTTGTTTTCCCTTTGAATAGTGCCATACAGGTTCAAAGGTTAATAAAGTTCTGGACATGATCACTGGCTGAAAGTAATACAAGCCATCGCAAGGTCAACAACAACAACCATGGCAAAGTTGTTTGTTTGTATTTGTTGAATGTGATGTCAGCAGAGAACCAAAGAGAATTGGATCAATGCGGAGTCGAAAGGTCCAGGTATATGTTAAATCAATTCTGCTCTTACTGCTGTTGTGCAGGGCAGTCATTGATACTTTGTCTTACAAAAAAATAGCAACCTTTTACCTTCGCTTCGTGACTACACAAAATTAGTCATGTAGCAGAGAGAAAGAGAGAGTGAGAGATTTGTTAAGATCCGTTTGTGATCCCATACTCTACAGCAGGTATTCCCAAACTGGGGTACGCAATGTCGTCGGAGGTACGCCAAATAAAACATACAAAATATATAAGCAAAACAACAAAAATATAAACAAGTAGTAAGACATGATTAAAAACAACAGATGCCATTAATAAGAAGGGGCTAGAAGCGTCTTGTAAGGTGAGCTACTGAGTGGCTTGGACAGGCATGCCCCATACTATTGTGGAGGACTTAATATGGCTGAGACAATGGATATGGCTGGGACACTGCTGGGGGAAAAGGCAAAAAGAAACTATACAGACAATGCCCTCATCAAACAACACCATTTCACGACACATTAGTGACATGGCAGGAGACGTTTTGAAACAAATACTGCTTCGCATACAAGCCAGTGAATTCTATGCATTACAGCTGGATGAGTCAACAAACGTGGCGGGCCTGGCACAGCTCCTGGTATATGTCCGTTGCGTTTATGGGGGGTCAATTTGTAAGGGATTTCCTCCTCTTCCTCCTGAAGATGAGAGGCGAGAAGGATCGGAGGACCAATATGCGGCGTGGTAAGTGTCAATGGTTCTTTTAATAAGAAATACTACACATGAACAACTGAATACAAAAAAACAATAAACGTGGAATGAACAAAACCCAAAACAGTACCGTGTGGTGAAAAACACAGACACGGAAACAAACAAACACACAGTGAAACCCAGGCTACCTAAGTATGATTCTCAATCAGAGACAACTAATGACACCTGCCTCTGATTGAGAACCATACTAGGCCGAAACATAGAAATCCCCAAATCATAGAAAAACAAACATAGACTGGCCACCCCAACTCACGCCCTGACCATACTAAATAATGACACAACAAAAGAAATAAAGGTCAGAACGTGACACAATTAAGGAAGACATCCTCTTCTGCAAACCGCAGGATACTCTGCGCTCAAATCTTGCTGTTAAGACTCTGATGCGCTTTACAACCATATACCTATGCGTGAGTGGATTCTCGGCCCTCATGCTAGTGAGGGCCGAGAATCCAACTAAATACAAGCACAGACTGTGTGTGGAAAATGATTTAAGATTGAGACTCACTCCAATACAACCCAACATTGTAGAGTTACAGTGCCTTGCAAAGTATTCACCCCCTTGGCATTTTCCTATTTTGTCATTTAAATATATTTTTATTCGGATTTAATGTAATGGACACACAAAATAGTCCAAATTGGTGAAGGGAAATGAAAAAAATAACTTCAAAAATTTAAAAAGTGAAAAACGGAAAAGTAGTGCGTGCGTATGTATTTGCCCCCTTTGCCATGAAGCTCCTAAATAAGATCTGGTGCAACCAATTACCTTCAGAAGTCACATAATTAGTTAATTAAAGCTATAAAGTCCACCTTTGTGCAATCTAAGTGTAACATGACCTGTCACATGATCTCAGTATATATACATCTGTTCTGAAAGGTCCCAGAATCTGCAACACCACTAAGCAAGGGGCACCACCAAGCATGCAGCACTATGAAGACCAAGGAGCTCTCCAAACAGGTCAGGGACAAAGTTGTGGAGAAGCACTGATCAGGGTTGGGTTATAACAAGTATCCCAAAACTTTGAACATCCCACGTAGCACCATTAAATCCATTATTGAAAAAGGGAAAGAATATGTCACCACAACAAACCTGCCAAGAGAGGGCCGCCCACCAAAACTCATGGACCAGGCAAGGAGGGCATTAATCAGCGAGGCAACAAAGAGCATAGATTGGAATATATGTCCATAGGACCACTTTAAGCCTTAGTGTCCACAGAGCTGGGCTGTATGGAAGAGAGGCCAGAAGAAAATAAGCAAACATGTTTGGTGTGTGCCAAAAGACATGTGGGAGACACCCCAAACATATGGAAGAAGGTACTCTAGTCAGATGAGACTAAAATGGAGCTTTTTGGCCATCAAGGAAAACGTTATGTCTGGCGCAAACCCAACACCTCTCATCAAGAGAACAATATCCCCACAGTGAAGCATGACGGTGGCAGTATCATGTTGTGGGGATGTTTTCATATGGCAGGGACTGGGAAACTGGTCAGAATTGAAGGAATGATGGATGTCGCTAAATACAGGGAAATTCTTGAGGGAAACCTGTATCAGTCTTCCAGAGATTTGAGACTGGGATGGAGGTTCACCTTCCAGCAGGACAATGACCCTGAGCATACTGATAAAGCAACACTCGAGTGGTTTAAGGGGAAACATTTAAATGTCTTGGAATGGCCTAGTCAAAGCCCAAACCTCAATCCAATTGAGAATCTGTGGTATGACTTAAAGTTTGCTGTACACCAGCAGAACCCATCCAACTTGAAGCAGCTGGAGCAGTTTTGCCTTGAAGAATGGACAAAAATCCCAGTGGCTAGATGTGCCAAGCTTATAGAGACATACCACAAGAGTGGCTCTACAGAAGTATTGACTTTGGAGGGGTGAATAGGAATGCATACTCAAGTTTTGTTGTTTCATAATAAGAACTATCATGTGGTAGGCATGTTGTGTAAATCAAATGATACAAAGCCCCCCCAAAATCTATTTTAATTCCAGGTTGTAAGGCAACAAAATAGGAAAAATGCCAAGGGGGGTGAATCATTTCGCAAGCCAATGTATGTGCATCCTTTCAAGCACACCCTTGTCATTAACCTGTGGTGAGTTATTCACAATTTTCGATGAATATTATAGTATTATTTGTGCCCTGGTCCTATAAGAGCTCTTTGTCACTTCCCACGAGCTGGGTTGTGTGAAAAACTCACACTCAATCTTATGTTTAATAGATGTAGAGTATAGTGTGGCAGGCTTACAATGATGGTAAAAAAAAAAACATTTGAGAGTGCGCTGACCCTGGTGCTAGAGAGGGTACGCAGCTGGAGGTTGAATATTTGAAGGGGTACGGGACTATACAAAGTTTTGGAACCACTGCTCTATATGAACAAATCTATCGGAAACACTGAACGTCCCACAGCCAAAAACAAAACTCATAACCTGGCACCCAGCACTCCTTGCTTTAAAGGTGTTTCAGTCCATGCCAAGGGAAATACTATTAAGTAGCATGACTGTGAAATCCACTCAGAGTTTTTTAAATGAGCCCAATAAATTATTCATGTATTCTTAGTGGGGGAATTATTCAGAGGATCAGGACTCTGACTCTAACAGACAGTGTGTGTGTGTGTGTGTGTGTGTGTGTGTGTGTGTGTGTGTGTGTGTGTGTGTGTGTGTGTGTGTGTGTGTGTGTGTGTGTGTGTGTGTGTGTGTGTGTGTGTGTGTGTGTGTGTGTGTGTGTGTGTGTGTGTGTGTGTGTGTGTGTGTGTGTGTGTGTGTGTGCGTGTGTGTGTATTGATAATTGCTTGATAGACGGCTGTTGTAGAGGGAAAAATACCTGCCCTTCTGCAGAATGGAAGGTTGCATTAGGTTCCTAATGAAGGTTTGCTCATTTAAAGATGACATCGATTTGTCTCCTGTTAAGTTTGCCTGCACTGCTTTGCATCCTAAAAGATTGAAAGATGAAGGATTTATTGGAGTTTCTAATAGTAAATGATATTTGACATTTATCCAATAGCTACAGAGGTGTACAATATGAAAATGACCTGAGAAAGTACTGGGAAAGTCAGAAAGTGTTTTTTTATGCATTATTTTTTATTATTATTTGATGTGTTTCTATATTGGCTATGCTTTTGTAACCAGGAACCGCAATGTTCAGAGACAGATGACTCAATCCTTTTAAACCAGTTTGAGCTAATGAGAACGTGAGCTACAAAGTCGTTTCTTTTATTGTGTGGCTATGTGTACCGTGGGTCTCTAAGCTATCAAACAACAACACTATTCAACATCTGACTTAGAGTTTTTTTTTACAAAGCAACGGTTTCACCCTGGGATGGTAAGAGACAGCAAAGTGGAGCAACTCCTTTTGAACCGCTTCTGCTGAGGCAGTCTCTTCTTCTCTTGTTTTTTTACAAAGCAACGGTTTCACCCTGGGATGGTAAGAGACAGCAAAGTGGAGCAACTCCTTTTGAACCGCTTCTGCTGAGGCAGTCTCTCTTCTTCTCTTGTTTATTTTTATAAAGCAACGGTTTCACCCTGGGATGGTAAGAGACAGCAAAGTGGAGCAACTCCTTTTGAACCGCTTCTGCTGAGGAAGTCTCTCTTCTTCTCTTGTTTTTTTCCTCCCCGACACAAATAATTCATTTGTTGTGAAAGCAGATGAATGTATAGTGACTCTTGCTTTTATGGGTTGAGGTGTCCTGCCCACTATCTCTGCGGGGCGCAAGGAATGAAGCTCCTAATAAAACAATCATGAAGGTTCCAACAGAATATATCCTGCTGTTATGGTAGTATGCTTTCCTCTGGTTCGCCCTCGAATGCAGGTGATGCAATGCATCTTCTTGCCTTGGAAAGTGAGACGTGAACTACAGTTGTTTGTAAGGAATAGATCTCAGGTTCTCGCGGTCTTGTTTCTATGTTTGTTAAGATGGCCGACATCAAGTGGATAGGCATCAAAGTTATAGCTAGCTTCTGTGAAGACCCACATCCATTCTTTTGAATGAAAGTGCCAGTGCTGGAGGTTGCCCTAAAGACATAAGAGCTGAGCTCCTCTTGAAAATGGCACTCAATTGGGCCCCATTGGCGATAGCTACAGCTTAATATAGTTTCAATTCTGCCCGGCAAATTTTTCACGACTAATTATTTATTCATCTTCCATGTGGACAGACTATCATTTGGAGCTTTTAAACTGTGTGACACTGCTTGGGTCTTTGTTCTGTTATTGTTCTGATATTTACCAGCAGAAATGATTGATAAAAAAGCATGTTGAATAAATTGAGAAAAAACACGAGATTATGAGAGGCCACTTTCATGGCAGAACAATGATCCCGGTGAAGTACTAGAATGTAATTTCCAGTAATACATTATACTGAGCCGTCTCCATTCAGTATAAACTGTAGTACACTATAAATATGAGATGCGGAAAACGCGGACCGAATCTCGGAATCCAGACATTTTGAGCAAAAAATACATTCTTTTTAAAAAACTTAGTAGAACATTAATTAATAGTGCTTATTAGAAAAGTAGTTATTAATTGCGGTAGTTTATCATCATTCATGAAAATAATGCATCGGGGATATGTATTTCCTGCAACTTTCTGAAGAAGTAACAGCATGATGGGAATGTGCCTGTTTATGTTGTAGCCAGTTAGCTTTCCCAAAAACCGTCCCAGTTAAATGTTGCCTGCAAAGTAGGCCTACCTGGCAAAATGATATGATGATTTTTAACCAACTCTGCCATCACATGTGCAATTGGCTACAGAAACACTGCTAGCCAAACACAACAGTCTCTGCATACTTTAATTAAAGTGGAAACTCTTTAGACTTTCCAAGAAAGTGGACTCCTAATGTGATTTAAGCATTGTTGTGGACTTAGAACATCCAAATTAGTTTAGCGAGACAATTACATGTGGCAAAAAAATGGATTGGGCTAAATGTAAAACAGATTTTATACAGCCCTTGCCGGGAATTTAATAAAGTTTAGAAATTGTTGTTCACCAAAGCATAAAACGTTCCCTTTCAGCTCGTTCTAATGTCAACAAAAAAAACTTGACTTGCCCTTGATCTAGTTATTGTGAAGGTTTGAAATCTTGAGCGAAGCACATCACTTCTCCTAGTGATCACAGACTGTGAGTCTGACAGGCAGAAGGAGGTGGTGAACTTGTCAACGTTCTCAGCAAAGTTTCCTTTTCAGGAACAGGGTGTAGAATACTTAAACATGCCTATTGGGTCTGTTTCTATGAGCCCATGCAGTTATTTCGAGCAAATCTATTTTTAAAAAATGAACCAAAGTTATATGTTTGTTCACCTCTGATAAATGATCATTATAATATTACAGACTTCATTTATTTGATTGTAGGAAAGCCATTTAAAACACACAGTTTATTTATACATTTCTTGATTTACAGTATAGTCTATTTACATAGTTTGTTGATACTCAAGTTGAGGAGTATACTATTACCTAAAATGTGTGATGACCAAAGTAATTGTCAATGTACAATTCTGCCATTTATTGTTGTAGTGTTAAACTATGTTTGGGTATAGTGCAGGTGTTCTAAATTGTTGATCTCCAAAGGGGTACAGACAGACACATTGAAGATGTTTCTTGGCTGTCAGGCACTTGAACTTCTGACAGCATCTTTTCTGCTGCTCTGCTAGGCCTTCAGAGAAGCTGGTTGTTTATGTGTTTTAAACTTTGTTTTGTCTTCGATCCTTTTCTCTCCAAAAATAAATAGACCTCGTTTTGACAGCCACTTCTAAACTGACACTCCCTCAGCGGGCTTTGGCGCGACTTCAAAATGTGTGTATTTTCAGAATTTGATCGTTTCGTTTTTAATGACTTGATCCATTTATATTGTAAATATTGAATTGATGTTGTTTTGGGTGAAATCTGATACTCTGTTTTGAAAGCTAATTATAATAACGGCGCCGGAAGGCAGCCTAAACAGAAAACTTTGTACATTTTGTACATGTATATGATTTTCTATTCACTTTTCTTGTCATTGTTGATTGGATATACAGTATCTGGTTGTTTTTACCCATGATGGCAGGTTGACTCTGGTTTGGCTAGCTAGCTGGCTTTAAAAAATGCACTTCAGCTCCGGCTGCTTTTTGATCACTGAGAGTAGACTTATCGAAATCATCTGGCATGACCATTATCTGGCATCAACTGGCATCACCATCCTCAACCATCATCTAACTCAATTTAGGAGCTTGAGATCGCTGGTCTACTGAAGGAGTCCTGCTCTTGTCCGCCAACAATGGGGTGGCAGGTAGCCTAGCGGTTAGAGTGTTGGACTAGTAACCATAAGGTTGCAAGATCAAATCCCTGAGCTGACAAGGTAAAAATCTGTTGTTCTGCCCCTGAACAAGGCAGTTAACCCACTGTTCCTAGGCTGTCATTGAAAATAAGAATTTGTTCTTAACTGACTTGCCTAGGTAAATCAAATGAAAATGCTGTCCTTTGTTGTGTTATACAGTGCATTTGGAAAGTATTCAGATTTGAAGAGGATGTGAGTCGTGACCATTGTAAGGACTAACCCTTACACACTACTCGAATTAAGGGCCTTGTGTTAATGAAAACATGTTTACTAAGGGGTGACTTAACCAACACAGGCTCATCAAATAAAACTCAATGGCTTGTGAATGTACATTATCTTTCCCCCTGGAGGATTGGCACCTGCAGGAGAGAGGTTTGTCAGAGTAATGTAGCATAGCGTAGTGGTATTAAACTGCAGGATATGCAGTTTTTATTAAATCAACATTAAAGGCCATGCTGTCATTGTTTTGTCTTTGAACCTGGACTTGTGCTGTATGTTAGTGGGTCTGTCCTGAGCTCGCCGGACTTGTCCACGTCCTAAATAAATAACTATTATATGCAAATCCTTTCATTCATTTCCATTTGTTTGTATCCGTGCAATCTGTGGTTTGGAAAAGCAGGAAAAGCTAAATTGACGAACAATTAAAGAAGAATTCTTGATTGAATCCTAACTTGCTAAGATTATTCATGCAAACATCTGAACTTCTGTGTAAGTTGTTCATCATGGGATATTTTCTAAGAACACATTCATTCTGTGCAACACAACAAGCATATTGTATTCACTGTGGTTATTATACCAAAGTTTACTGAGGGAAAAACACATTCATTTGATGAAAAGTGCATATATACAGTGCATTCGGGAAAGTATTCAGACTCCTGGACTTTTCCCACTTTTTGTTACGTTACCTTATTCTAAAATGGATGAAATACATGTTTTTCTACACACAATACCCCATAATGACAAAGCGAAAACAGTTTTTTAGAATTGTTGTTTGCAAATATATTACCATTTTAAAAACAGAAATACCTTATTTACATAAGCATTCAGACCCTTTGCTATGAGACTCGAAATTGAGCTCAGGTGCATCCTGCTTCCATTGTTCATCCTTGTGATGTTTCTACAACTTGATTGGAGTCCACCTGTGGTAAATTCAATTGATTGGACATGATTTGGAAAGGCACACAGCTGTCTGTATAAGTTCCCACAGTTGACAGTGTATGTCAGAGCAAAAACCAAGCCATGAGTTTGAAGAAATTGTCCTAGAGCTCCGAGACAGGATTGTGTCGAGGCACAGCTCTGGGGAAGGGTATCAAAACATTTCGGCAGCATTGAAGATCCCCAAGAACACAATGGCCTCCATCATTCTTAAAAAGGAAGAAGTTTGGAACCACCAATACTCTTCTTAGAGTTGGCCGCCCTGCCCTGCCCTGCCAAACTGCCAATCTGGAGGAAACCTGGCACCATCCCTACGGTGAAGCATGGTGGTTGCAGCGTCATGCTGTGGGGATGTTTTCAGCAGCAGGGACTGAGAGACCTGTCAGGAGGGAAAATGAAAACCTGCTCCAGAGTGCTCAGGACCTCAGACTGGGGCGAAGGTTCAGACAACACAGGAGTGGCTTCAGGACAAGTCCTTAGGTGGCCCAGCCAACGCCTGGACTTGAACCCGATCGAACATCTCTGGAGAGACCTGAAAATAGCAGTAAATTGACGCTCCCCATCCAACCGGACAGAGCTTGTGAGGATCTGCAGAGAAGAATGGGAGAAACTCCCCAAATATAGGTGTGCCAAGCTTGTAGTGTCATACTGATATCGAGGCTGTAATTGCTGCCAAAGGTGCTTCAACAAAGTACTGAGTAAAGGATCTGAATACTTACGTCAATGTTATATTTCAGTTTCTTATTTTTAATAAATTATTAAACATTTCTACAAACCTGTTTTTGATTTGTCATTATTGGTTATTGTGTGTAGATTGACATTTGAAAAAAAAAAGATTTAATCAATTTTCGAAGAAGGCTGTAACGTAAAAAAAGGTGGAAAAAGTCAAGGGGTCTGAATACTTACCGGAGGCGCTGTAGGCGTTAGAATATCAAAGCCTTCATCAAAACCCCACTCTCACATTTATCTCACATCTGAATGTATGACCTGAGGGTAAAAAGTAACACTTAAAATGTATGAAAAGGTGAATTTTTCTGTGAAGAAATCATATGACTACAGTTGGTTTTTGAGTGAATTCAGACCAGGTTTAATGTTGGCCTTTTGTGTCCCACAGAATGACTTGTTTGTTTGTCGTGTTGCACAATTATTCAGGGGTGGTTCAACGGATCGTTTCTCTCTCCTCAACAGTAAACAGGCAGCACACCTTGCCAGGAGTCTCTCTAATATGGTATGTGTCCTGTTCAGTGGTGAGCAGCAAAGTAGGTGTCCAACACTGACTGTCACAATATCAAGAAGTTCCACTGCTGATTTTAGCTGTCCTTTTTTGTCAACTTTATGATGTTTGAATTTGAGTCGATTTCTTGAAAATGTATGAGGTGTTAGCTTCAATCTAATTCTTGATTTATGACACTTAGCTGAAGACTTCATTCAGTGATATCTACCTAACTGGTGGCAACCTAACAGGAGTTCACATTAGAATCTATTTGACATTTTAGTCATTTAGCAGACGCTCTTATCCGGAGCAAATAAGGGTTTCATGCCGTGCTCAAGGGTACAACAACATAATTTTCACCTGGTCGTCTCTGGGATTCAAACCAGCAACCTTTCGGTTACTTGCCCACTGTCTTACGTGCTAGGCTACCTGCCACCCCATATTTCTTGCACGCTTACTATTCACTGCCTGTGCGTTTTGGGTTGGTGATACAAATTTGTTAGGCTGAAATTAAGGCCATTGACATTCCGCTGATTTGTTTTTAATAATTGTTAGAATATCAAAGCCACTCACATTTAAAAATACAATTCTGGGAAGAAACAATGTGATATTTTTTTGCAGTGACAGTTTTTAGTGCCTGTAATTGTATTTAGACATTTACCTTGTTTAAAACAAGTTGTTTCGTTTTAGGAGAATTTGATCGGAATTACTCATGTCCATACTCAGCCATAACGCAATTTACAGTAGGCCTAGCCCATATCTTAGTGCGAATGCTACACTATGCATCACAGGAGGCTGGTGGCACCTTAATTGAGGAGGACGGGCTCATGGTAATGGCTGGAGTGGAACCGTATCAAATACATCAAACATGGTTTCCAGGTTTTTGATGCCATTCCATTTGCTCCGTTCCGGCCATTGTTATGAGCCGTCCTCCCCCCGTCCTTCCCTCCTGCGGTATGCACAGTGCACTCTGAAAGTATTCAGAACCCTTTACCTTTTCCACATCAATCCACACACAATACCCCATAATGACAAAAACAAAAAATGATTTTTAGAAAATGTTTCAAATAAAAAAGGGAAATATTACATTTACATAAGTATTCAGACGCTTTACTCAGTACTTTGCTGAAGCAGCTTTGGCAGCGATTACAGCCTCGAGTCTTCTTGGGTATGACCCTACAAGCTTTGCACACCTGTATTTAGGGAGTTTGTCCCATTCTTTTCTGCAGATCCTCTCAAGCTCTGTCTGGTTGAATGGGAAGAGTTGCACAGATATTTTCAGGTCTCTCTAGAGATGTTTGATCGGGTTCAAGTCCGGACTCTGGCTGGGCCACTCAAGGACATTCAGAGACTTGTCCCGAAGCCACTCCTGCGTTGTCTTGGCTGTGTGCTTAGGATCGTTGTCCTGGCTGTGTGCTTAGAATCGTTGTCCTGTTGGAAGGTAAACCTTTGCCCAAGTCTGAGATCCTGAGCGCTCTGGAGCAGGTTTTCATCAAGGAACTCTCTGTACTTTGCTCTGTTCATATTTGCCTCGATCCTGATGAGTCTCCCAGTCCCTGCTGCTGAAAAACATCCCCACAGCATGATACTGCCACCACCATGCTTCACCGTAGGGATGGTATTGGCCAGGTGATGAGCGGTGCCAGATTTCCTCCAGGCGTGATGCTTGGTATTTAGACCAAAAAGTTCAATCTTGGTTTGAAGAGTCTTTAGGTGCCTTTTGGCAAACTCCAAGCAGGCTATTATGTGTGTTTTACTGAGGAGTGGCTTCCGTTTGGATGCTCTACCAGAAAGGCCTAATTAGTGGAGTGCTGCAGAGATGGTTGTCCTTCCAGAAGGTTCTCTCATCTCCACAGAGGAACTCTAGAGCTCTGTCAGAGTGACCATTGGGTTCTTGGTCACCTCCCTGACCAAGGCCCTTCTCCCCTGATTGCTCATTTTGGCTGGGCGGCCAGCTCTAGGAAGAGTCTTGGTGGTTCCAAACTTCTTCCATTCAAGAATGATGGAGGCCACTGTGTTTTTGGAGACCTTCAATGCTGCATATTGTGCCTCGACACAATCCTGTCTCAGAGCTCTACTGTTAACTGTGGGACCTTATATAGACAGCTGTGTGCCTTTTAAAATCACGTCCAATCAATTGAATTTACCACAGGTGGACTCCAATCAAGTTGTAGAAACATCTCAAGGATGATCAATTGAAACAGGATGCATCTGAGCTCAATTTCGAGTCTCATAGCAAAGGGTCTGAATACTTACCTAAATAAGGTATTTCTGTTTTTTATTTTTGATGCATTCGCACATTTTTTGAAAAACCTGTTTTCGATTTGTCATTACGGTGTATTGTGTGTAGTTTGCTGAGGATTCTTTTGGAATAAGGCTGTAACGTAACAAAATGTGGAAAAAGTCAAGGGGTCTGAATACTTTCCAAAGGCACTGTACATATTTCAACATGGAAGCCATACAATTACTTAGAACAATCTGGTCTGCAAACAGGTTCACGTTAACATATTTAGCAAAGATGGGATAGGCCTACATTTGGTTATTTTGATTCTATAAGCTGTCTAACAAACTATAATGGACTAACATTGGAATCGTAGTTGACTCAATACATAAAAGACCGTAAACATACACCTTGAAGCAACTGCATATTTAGCCGTGGAGCAAGTCCTGATTGGCCAGTGAGGTTCCAAGCTTCGACACACCGACAACTTGTTTATTCATCAAGACCCAACCCCTTCTCCCTACTGCCAGCCACTATTCCGATAATTGTACTTGTGAAAATAGCAAAAATATTTCTGACACACCCCCCAACCTATAACGCCACTGCCCAGCACTTAGCTTGACCTTTGTGTTACGTTTGTTAAATTAGAGCCCTCATTGTATATCATGTCTGCTTTAATACGTCTGGTTTGGGGGTGGGGTTCTGTCAGAGCATGGGGGGGGGTTGTGGTGGGTTTGATTTGGTAGGGGATCTGTGTGTGTTCTGCCCTCTACCTGTTCTGTCTGCTACCTGTAGAATCATAAGAAATGACACATTTCTATAATGGATGAATAGTAGTGAGGTAATGTTGCTCTGTGATATATTTGTATAGCTGCAGACTATCCGGTTAGGTACGATTTACAGTCTATTCTTTTTTTGTATTGCAATAAGCCAATAATGGTTCGCCGAGACATTGCTTTCTGCTCCCTTTTCAAAACCTATTCATAAGTATTGCGTTAGTGAATATAATAGATGTTGAGTAGCCCTGTGGGATATAATAAATGAAACCTTTCTGTGTGATTTAATTACAAACTGATTCTAGACTGCTTTAAAAAATATATGAAAAATACTTTGTACTGATATATATTGTAAGTCGCTCTGGATAAGAGCGTCTGCTAAATGACTTAAATGTAAATATATGTGAAGAATTATGTACCTCAGTACCTCCAGGCTCTGATCAGGCCCTACACCCAAATAAGGGCACTGAACCTCTGAATTAGGACAGCGGAGTCAAAAATACTTTCAACTGATATATATGTAAAGAATTGGGAAAAATACTTTGTACTTATATATATGTTAAAAAATATGAAAAATACGTTGTACTAATATATATGTTAAAAAAAATGAAAAATACGTTGTACTGATATATATGTAAAAAAAATATGAAAAATATGTTGTACTGATATATATGTTAAAAAAATAGTGAAAATAAAGAAAAACCCTTAAATGAGTAGGTGTGTCCAAACTTTTGTCTAGTACTGTATTTATATATTTTTCACATTTTCTAAATTATATATGAGCCTCTTGCTGGGATCATAAATATAGATCCACAGGGAATGGACCCACAGGGAATGGATCCACAGGGAATGGACCCACAGGGAATGGACTCACAGGGAATGGACCCAAAGGGAATGGACCCACAGGGAATGGATCCACAGGGAATGGACCCACAGGGAATGGACTCACAGGGAATGGACTCACAGGGAATGGACCCACAGGGAATGGACCCACAGGGAATGGACCCACAGGGAATGGATCCACAGGGAATGGATCCACAGGGAATGGATCCACAGGGAATGGACCCACGGGGAATGGACCCACGGGGAATGGATCCACAGGGAATGGACCCACAGGGAATGGACCCACAGGGAATGGACCCACAGGGAATGGACCCACAGGGAAAGTCAATAGAGGGAAATCTTGGGTGTTAACCATGAAGCACCAACTCTAAAGAAAACAGTCACAGTATATGTTTGACAAGACTGGAGCAATGGTGGGGTGAACATGTGGGGATGGTAAAAGTATACCACCAACACAATAGTCTCGTTAAAGACAGTCTAGCATAGACCAAATACACCTGTGTGTCTTTTGTCATGGGAAAGACAGCTTAACTTTACTGGCTCTCATAAGCCTACAATGTCTTCATGTTGATGACCAAATCAAGAATATTACTTTGAACCAATGATATATTTATTTTTAATCCTCGTTTTAGGTACAAAAGCTGAGTTGGCGAGATGTCCACCGAATCACATGCAGTGCATTGGCTCCAAAATGTGCATCCACTTCAATAAACTTTGCGATGGAGCGAGAGATTGTGAGGACGGATATGATGAAGGAGTACACTGTCGAGGTGAGTGTGTCGTTGAACGAAATGATGTTGAATATGACAATAAACGACATTCACCAATCTGACTTCATTACCATGTGAATAAATGCAGCAGGCCCTGTACATTTCCGGAGGATCCAGCCTTACATCACCTCTCAGTAGGACTATAATGAACATGTGTCTATTTTGCGGCGTCATGCAGTTATTAAGACACTAGATACAAATAGCTACAGTAATCCTGGCGACCAATGCTCTAGCGTTCATTTATTGTGCCATGTAGGGATGTCAAGGTGGAACCCCAGCACACACTATGTCTAGTGTAAGTTATATTTACCAATAAACCTACCAATTACTCTGTAAGACGAGGAATGCATTTACTCAATTCAACTAATAGGATTAATTAGTCACAACAGAATTGACACTCAAACAATTCCAGTGTGCATGGAATACATGATACGCTACAAAGTAGATGACTATCAGCCACGTACGACTTAACGTGCTTACATATATCTTCAATTCGAAAGAATCTCTTAAGAGAAAATACTACGTGTGTGATACACAAAGGAGCTTACTAACAAGTTCTCAAAGTATGAACGAATTCACTGCCTTTTAAAACATTCAAGCAGAAACTCACGCCCAGCCTGAATGAACATTTCTTTGCACTTTGCTAGTTAAAACAATAGGCAGGAAATCACACCAAGATTCTAATCTAAATCGACCACATTAAAATGATAAGAGCACACCCGTGTCGCTCCTCTTTCAACTATCCGCCTTCAGCGTAACACGGTGTCCCTGTAACAATACATCCAGAGCACTTACCGTACAATAGAATATATCAAAATGCATAGCTCTTTATGAACTCTTGAAACAATCCAAACATGACAATTGATTCTGAACAAAATTATAAGCTGAAATAAATTATCCCAGAAATGTTCCATACAGAAAAAAAAGCTTATTTCTCTCAAATGTTGTGCACAAATTTGCTTTCACCTCTGTCAGTGAGCATTTCTCCTTTTCCAAAATAATCCATCCACAATTAAGAAGGAAAGAAATTCCACAAATCAACTTTTGACAAAGGCACGCCTGTTCATTGAAATGCATTCCAGGTGATGGTGGTCCTTCTGTAGCTCAGTTGGTAGAGCATGGCGCTTGTAACGCCAGGGTAGTGGGTTCGATCCCTGGGACCACCCATACGTAGAATGTATGCACACATGACTGTAAGTCGCTTTGGATAAAAGCGTCTGCTAAATGGCATATATATATAGGTGATAACCTCATGAAGCTGGCTGAGAGAATGCCAAGAGTGTGCATATTTGTCATCAAGGCAGGTGTGGCACATCAAGAAGCTGCTTAAAAGCATGATCATTACACAGTTGCAGCTTGTGCTGGAGACAATACAAGGCACTCTAAAAATGTGCAGTTTTGTCACACAACACAATGCCACAGATGTATCAAGTTTTGAGGGAGCTTGCAATTGGCATGCTGACTGCAGGAACAACCTGCTGGTCATCAGCTTGATCATGATCACAGCTTGATCATCATTGCTACCATTCCATGCAAACATTCCATTGAAACATCCATTCATCCTCTCAGCAGCCTCCTGTGGAGTCATCATGCTGGGTCTCAGCGCCTGCAAGTCACTAGTCACGAGTATCACCTTCTCAAATGTTTACACTACAATTTCCCCCCT
Source organism: Oncorhynchus gorbuscha (assembly GCF_021184085.1). Lineage (NCBI taxonomy): Eukaryota > Metazoa > Chordata > Actinopteri > Salmoniformes > Salmonidae > Oncorhynchus > Oncorhynchus gorbuscha. Next base: position 44,891,914 of record NC_060193.1, read on the forward strand.
GTGGATACTCTGCATTGTAGAAAACAATCAGAGGAACCAGAGAACGATGTGGAGAGAGGTGATTAGACCTTAAAAAATAACAGCATTGAGTCCATGTAATAGTTACCACCCAAATGCTTGCCAGGACAATGTGGAGACTCAAGAAGATGGTCGCCGTCTGCTTGGCCTACATGAACTTCTTGTCCATGGTCATGAGAGACTCGGTGCTCTCCTCGTAGAAGGTATCCTCCCACCAGGGTGTGACGTCAGTCTCCAGGAGTACCAGCTGTCCCATCGTGGAGTCCTCCATCTAAAGTGGAGAGGTCAGGCCCCATCATCGTAGGCCGTTTCACAGTTGATGACACATCACTGTTTGTGAAAAACTTGGAAAGCATTCCAAATAGCAATACAATGAAAGTACACACATTAACATGATATCATACTCTGCAATGTATGACAAATACAGATGACGAAATAAAGGTCTCATGGCAACAGTAATAAGTTGTGAATAAAGTTTCACTATCATTAATATGAAAACTAGCCAAGAAAGTTATCCCATCAACTACCTGATCCAAACAGAGGATGAATTAGTTGCCTAATAGTAAACTGCCCATTTTGAGGGGGTCCTGGGTGGCACTGCGGTCAAAAGCACAGCACCACAGTGCTGATGCGCCAATACAGCCTGAGGTTCAGTCCTCATAGGACAGCGCACAATTGGCCCAGCGCTATCCGGTGTAGGAGAGGGTTTGGCCAGTGGGGATTCCCTTGGCTCACCGTGCTCTGGCGTCTTCTTGTGACAAGGCCGGTTGCCTGCAAGCTGACTCCGGTCGTCAGTCAAACAGTGTTTCCTCTGACACATTGGTGCAACTGATATCTGGATTAAGTGAGCAGAGTGATAAGAAGTAGGCGGACAGGTGGGTCATGTTTCGCAGGATGCGTATCCCAACCTTCGCCTCTTCCCGAGCTCATTGAGGAGTTGCAGAAATGACCCAAGGGACCTAATTTTGGGTGGAAACAGGGTTAAACAATACGCTTGTGGCCATACCACCCCGAACACGCCTGTTCAGGATAGGGCCTGGTTAGCACTGTGACAGGAGACCCCCTGGGAATACCAGGTGCAGTAACAAACAAAAAAACATTTCAATAATAAATCAAAAAGTTAACTGGTGATTTAATTAGGTGATGATTGGGGAAAATAATTATAACCATTTGGTATGCTGGCATAGTTACATTCTCCAAATCAGTCTGGAAGTTACTTCTATTCTGAGGACATTGAAAATTGGTGCGCTTGGTGAGAATTTGGTAACTAATAATTTATTGATTCTTTATTTTCTATATATATATATACAGTTGAAGTCAGAAGTTTGCGTACAGTTTGCATAAACTCAGTTTTTCACAGTTCCTGACATTTAATCGTAGTAAAAATTGCCTGTCTTAGGTCAGTTAGGATCTCCATTTTATTTTAAGAATGTGAAATGTCAGAATAATAGTTAAGAGAATTATTTATTTTAGCTTGTATTTCTCTCATGTCACGGCTTCTATGAGTAGTGGGTGGAGAAGTCAGGCGCAGAGTGCAGGGTAGTTCACAAGATGTGGATTTTTATTTTCCAAAAACCCAGAGAGACGGTCACGCCACACACACAAAGGCACGTAAAGACCCAGTCCAAATAACATGACGAAACTGACCGGAAAAATAAACACCACAAAATAATCACACACCATGAACAGAAAAACAAGCCCGCACAAAAGCCGGCGGACCTACTGGGTTTAAATAGCCCACAATCAAAACCTAAACACAAAACAGGTGCAACAAATCAGACACTAAATGAAACAGAAAAGGTGATCGGTGGCAGCTAGTACGCCGGCGACGACGACCGCCGAGCGCCGCCCAAACAGGAAGAGGCACCATCTTCGGCGGGATTCGTGACAGGGTCAGAAGTTTACATACACTCAATTAGTATTTGGTAGCATTGCCTTGAAATTGTTTAACTTGGGTCAAATGTTTCGGGTAGCCTTCCACAAGCTTCCCACAATATGTGAATTTTATTTGAATTATATGAATTCTGGCCCATTCCTCCAGACAGAGCTGGTGTAACTGAGTCAGGTTTTCTATAGGATTTTCAAAAGGATTGAGGTCAGTGCTTTGTGATGGCCACTCCAATACCTTCACTTTGTTGTCATTGAGCCATTTTGCCACAACTTTGGAAGTATGCTTGGGGTCATTGTCCATTTGGAATACCCATTTGCGACCAAGCTTTAACTTCCTGACTGATGTCTTGAGATGTTGCTTCAATATATCCACATAATTTTCATCCCTCATGATGCCATCTATTTTGTGCACCAGTCCCTCCTGCAGCAAAGCACCCCCACAAAACAAAGCTGCCACCCCTGTGCTCCACGGTTGGGATGGTATTCTTCAGCTTGCAAGCCTCACCCTTTTTCCTGCAAACATAACGATGGTCATTATGGCCAAACAGTTCTGTTTGTTTCATCAGACCAGAGGACATTTCTCCAGAAAGTACAATCTTTGTCCCCATGTGCTGTTGCAAACCGTAGTCTGTCTTTTTTATGGCAGTTTTGGAACAGTGGCTTCTTCCTTGCTGAGCAGCCTTCCAGGTTATGTCGATATAGTACCCGTTTTACTTTGGATATAGATACTTTTGTATCTGTTTCCTCCAACATCTTCACAACGTCCTTTGCTGTTGTTCTGGGATTGATTTGCACTTTTCACACCAAAGTATGTTCATCTCTAGGAGACAGAACGTGTCTCTTTCCTGAGCGGTATGACGGTTGCGTGGTCCTATGGTGTTCATAATTAGCCTATCAGAAGCTACTAAAGCCATGACATAATTTTCTGGAATTTTCCAAGCTGTTTAAAGGTACAGTCAACTTGAGTGTATATAAACTTCTGACCCACTGGAATTGTGATACAGTGAATTATAAGTGAAATAATCTGTCTGCTAACATTTGTTGGAAAAATGTCAGAACCGACTTGCCAAAATTTGTGGATTGGTTAAGTTTGAATGAATCCAGCCTAAGTGTATGTAAACTTCTGACTTCAACTTCTGACTTCAATTTATATATATATATATAAATAAATTGGTGCTATACACTGTACATATATATATATATATATATACAGTGCCTTGCGAAAGTATTCGGACCCCTTTTGCCACGTTTCAGGCTTCAAACATAAAGATATAAAACTGTAAGTGGGATACAATCATGAAGTGGAACGACATTTATTGGATATTTCAAACTTTTTTAACAAATCAAAACTGAAAAATTGGGCGTGCAAAGGTCGCAAAGTTCAAGGGGGCCGAATACTTTCGCAAGGCACTGTATATACATATATATACAGTATATAGCACCAATTTATACTGGCAGCTGAAGTGATTCAAATCCAATCCTGCATTCTGAACAGCCAAAAAGCACATGGAATTGGATATTTCAAGACACATTTCAAACCACCTTCATAGGTGGTTTGAAAACAGATATAAACCTGATTCCTAATCAGATTTAAATCAGATTGATTTGCCCTCACGTGTTTTTTTTTGACTGTTATTTGGCATATCTTGTTGCTTTCTAGTTCTGTTGACAGTTTGAAAAGTACACGTGGCAGCTATCTAGCTAGGTTATTGTTTACAAACACATTAGTGAATGTGCTAGAAAGTTAAACAGCTACCTAGCTAGCTAGTTGACTGCTGTGGCTAGCCAAAAAGGACTTGTTTTGAAAGTTGGATCATTTTATCCTTTGAGGCTTGAAATGTGTTCTTACACTATGATGTTGAACATTCAAAGTAACTTGGAAACATCCATGGCAGCCATTGTTGTCACCTTAACTTACTACATAACTTCTGAGTGATAGGAAAGCGCAAGCTCCACCACCAATCAGCCTACACCAGTGTTCACACACCTGTATTTTCTAAGGCAACTAGTGTTGGGGCGGCAGGGTAGCCTTGTGGTTAGAGCGTTGGACTAGTAACTGGAAGGTTGCAAGTTCATACCCCTGAGCTGACAAGGTACAAAATCTGTCGTTCTGCCCCTGAACAGGCAGTTAACCCACTGCTAGGCCGTCATTGAAAATAAGAATTTGTTCTTAACTGACTTGCCTGGTTAAATAAAGGTAAAATAAAAAAAAATTAAAAAGTAGATAAGTCAGCATATAACTGCTGTCTGAACACACACAAATCTGATTTGATTACTTGTAACTTGCTGTTTGGACAGTCAGTATTCCAAAAGTGATTTGAAAAACAAAATGGATTTGAGCATTAAGGCCTGCAGTGTGAACAAGGCTTAAGAGTCCTCAGTCAACCTTAGTGTAAAAGACTGTTCTTCAAACCTGAACGGCATCTTTGATCGTTTGAATGATTCATCATGTGCTATGACACTGCAATCACATTACCATATTCATGATTTTGAGGATTATTTTTAGCTAGGACTAGGAGACTTCTTTCAAGGAAACATCTTTATCGTGACGTTGTTAAGCCAGAACTGTGCAGTAATTGCAGGAAATGATGATACGTGTATAATAAACAGCTATGGCTATTGTACAAAGCCTGCAAAGGATACAATTTTTTTTTACAACTTAACCTCGAAGGTTGCCATATGTCGTACTTGTTCGGTGAAACACTTAAAACACCGCAGCAACAACAACAAAACCGGTGCAGGTGTTGCAGAAAAGAGATGTATAGAAAGCCTCACTGTGAACTCTTTCATCTCCCAGTGGAAATAATCAACTACAGTATTCTGCTCTGCCCACTTTTCCCCGTTTCTCCTCTGATGAATACAAACGCAGTTGAATAAATACTGCATTCGCAGAATAGAGTTAAGAATAGGAATGTACAAAGACGGAATAAACTGGCATTTTATTTTGAAAAAAAAAAGACATAGGATAAACTGCCAACTTAAAAGAGTAAGTGAGGCTACAGAGAGAGCACTTAATGGATCCTGCCGTGTAGAGTAAGTGAGGCGGAGGAAAATATGCACATCTATTTTGTTAAAGGCACGACAAGTAGGCGGCGACAAGTAGAGAAGTTGGTTTACTGCTTTATGCTGTATCGTTAGAGCAGAAGACGTGATAGCAAATACATCCAGATTGACCAATTATCTGTGAATAATGGTCCAATAAGCCACATTGTAACTTATGTAAAGGGATGAGGATGCATTGTGTTTAAGTTACTCCTTAAGTCTATGGGCCCCAAACAGTCTCTAAAAAGAGCATACTGTACAAACACTGTGTTTGGATACAAAAGTGCATTAGCTCCACTCAGCTCCTCATCTTGGGTCGTTTCTGTTGGCATGAGTGGCTTATTTATGGTCTGAGGATGACAATAGCAGATGGGACATTAGCAACTAATCATAAGAGATCAGTGAGTGAGGTAAGAGGTTTTACTCAAGAGTACAGCCATGCACTCCCAATGAGAGGCAAAGCGGGAGAGATGCAATGCACGTTTCCAAGGAAACATGAGACATTAAAATGCACTGAGAATATCTCATCACCCTAATGTTACTTTAGATACTTGTAATGTATTTATTTTTATTTTTTAAATGTATTCAAATTTGACAAAATGTACAGTCATGGCCAAACGTTTTGAGAATGACACAAATATACATTTCCACAAAGTCTGCTCCTCCAGTGTCTTGAGATATTTTTGTCAGATGTTACTATGGAATACTGAAGTATCATTACAAGCATTTCATAAGTGTCATTTGCTTTTATTGACAATTACATGAAGTTGATGCAAAGAGTCAATATTTGCAGTGTTGACCCTTCTGATTTAAAGACCTCTGCAAATCCGCCCTGGCATACTGTCAATTAACTCCTGACCGATGGCAGCCCATTCATGCATATTCAATGCTTGGAGTTTGTCACGTTCTGACCTTAGTTCCTTTGTTTTGTCTTTGTTTGCAGATGGTCAGGACGTGAGTTGGGTGGGCAGTCTATGTGTGTTTTTCTATGTTGGGGTTTTGAGTTCGGCCTAGTATGGTTCTCAATCAGAGGCAGCTGTCAATCATTGTCCCTGATTGAGAATCATACTTAGGTAGCCTGGGTTTCACTTTTGGTTTGTGGGTGTTTTCTTTCCGTGTGAGTGTTTTGGTCACACGGTACTGTTTCGGTTTTCGTTTTGTTCACATCGTTTATTGTTTTGTATTTGAGCGTTCAGTTCGTTTTGAATAAATCATCATGAACACTTAGCCCGATGTGCTTTGGTCCGATCCTTCTTCCACCTCTGAATGCCATTACAGAGGTTGTCAGAATTTGTGGGTTTTTGTTTGTCCACCCGCCTCTTGAGGATTGACGACACGTTCTCAATGGGATTAAGGTCTGGGGAGTTTCCTGACCATGGACCCAAAATATTGATGTTTTGTTCCCAGAGCCACTTAGTTATCACTTTGGCAAGGTGCTCCATCATGCTGGAAAAGGCATTGTTCGTCACCAAACTGTTCCTGGATGGTTGGCAGAAGTTGCTCTCGGAGTATATGTTGGTACCATTCTTTATTCATGACTGTGTTCTTAGGCAAAATTGTGAGTGACATTCACATTTACATTTAAGTCATTTAGCAGACGCTCTTATCCAGAGCGACTTACAAATTGGTGCATTCACCTTATGACATCCAGTGGAACAGCCACTTTACAATAGTACATCTAAATCTTTTAAGGGGGGGGTGAGAAGGATTACTTTATCCTATCCTAGGTATTCCTTAAAGAGGTGGGGTTTCAGGTGTCTCCGGAAGGTGGTGATTGACTCCGCTGTTCTGGCGTCGTGAGGGAGTTTGTTCCACCATTGGGGGGCCAGAGCAGCGAACAGTTTTGACTGGGCTGAGCGGGAACTGTACTTCCTCAGTGGTAGGGAGGCAAGCAGGCCAGAGGTGGATGAACGCAGTGCCCTTGTTTGGGTGTAGGGCCTGATCAGAGCCTGGAGGTACTGAGGTGCCGTTCCCCTCACAGCTCCGTAGGCAAGCACCATGGTCTTGTAGCGGATGCGAGCTTCAACTGGAAGCCAGTGGAGAGAGCGGAGGAGCGGGGTGACGTGAGAGAACTTGGGAAGGTTGAACACCAGACGGGCTGCGGCGTTCTGGATGAGTTGTAGGGGTTTAATGGCACAGGCAGGGAGCCCAGCCAACAGCGAGTTGCAGTAATCCAGACGGGAGATGACAAGTGCCTGGATTAGGACCTGCGCTGCTTCCTGTGTGAGGCAGGGTCGTACTCTGCGGATGTTGTAGAGCATGAACCTACAGGAACGGGCCACCGCCTTGATGTTAGTTGAGAACGACAGGGTGTTGTCCAGGATCACGCCAAGGTTCTTAGCGCTCTGGGAGGAGGACACAATGGAGTTGTCAACCGTGATGGCGAGATCATGGAACGGGCAGTCCTTCCCCGGGAGGAAGAGCAGCTCCGTCTTGCCGAGGTTCAGCTTGAGGTGGTGATCCATCATCCACACTGATATGTCTGCCAGACATGTAGAGATGCGATTCTCCACCTGGTCATCAGAAGGGGGAAAGGAGAAGATTAATTGTGTGTCGTCTGCATAGCAATGATAGGAGAGACCATGTGAGGTTATGACAGAGCCAAGTGACTTGGTGTATAGCGAGAATAGGAGAGGGCCTAGAACAGAGCCCTGGGGGACACCAGTGGTGAGAGCGCGTGGTGAGGAGACAGATTCTCGCCACGGCACCTGGTAGGAGCGGCCTGTCAGGTAGGACGCAATCCAAGCGTGGGCCGTGCCGGAGATGCCCAACTCGGAGAGGGTGGAGAGGAGGATCTGATGGTTCACAGTATCGAAGGCAGCCGATAGGTCTAGAAGGATGAGAGCAGAGGAGAGAGAGTTAGCTTTAGCAGTGCGGAGCGCCTCTGTGATACAGAGAAGAGCAGTCTCAGTTGAATGACTAGTCTTGAAACCTGACTGATTTGGATCAAGAAGGTCATTCTGAGAGAGATAGCAGGAGAGCTGGCCAAGGACGGCACGTTCAAGAGTTTTGGAGAGAAAAGAAAGAAGGGATACTGGTCTGTAGTTGTTGACATCGGAGGGATCGAGTGTAGGTTTTTTCAGAAGGGGTGCAACTCTCGCTCTCTTGAAGACGGAAGGGACGTAGCCAGCGGTCAGGGATGAGTTGATGAGCGAGGTGAGGTAAGGGAGAAGGTCTCTGGAAATGGTCTGGAGAAGAGAGGAGGGGATAGGGTCAAGCGGGCAGGTTATTGGGCGGCCGGCCGTCACAAGACGCAAGATTTCATCTGGAGAGAGAGGGGAGAAAGAGGTCAGAGCACAGGGTAGGGCAGTGTGAGCAGAACCAGCGGTGTCGTTTGACTTAGCAAACGAGGATCGGATGTCGTCGACCTTCTTTTCAAAATGGTTGACGAAGTCATCTGCAGAGAGGGAGGGGGGAGGAGGATTCAGGAGGGAGGAGAAGGTGGCAAAGAGCTTCCTAGGGTTAGAGGCAGATGCTTGGAATTTAGAGTGGTAGAAAGTGGCTTTAGCAGCAGAGACAGAGGAGGAAAATGTAGAGAGGAGGGAGTGAAAGGATGCCAGGTCCGCAGGGAGGCGAGTTTTCCTCCATTTCCGCTCAGCTGCCCGGAGCCCTGTTCTGTGAGCTCGCAATGAGTCGTCGAGCCACGGAGCAGGAGGGGAGGACCGAGCCGGCCTGGAGGATAGGGGACATAGAGAGTCAAAGGATGCAGAAAGGGAGGAGAGGAGGGTTGAGGAGGCAGAATCAGGAGATAGGTTGGAGAAGGTTTGAGCAGAGGGAAGAGATGATAGGATGGAAGAGGAGAGAGTAGCGGGGGAGAGAGAGCGAAGGTTGGGACGGCGCGATACCATCCGAGTAGGGGCAGTGTGGGAAGTGTTGGATGAGAGCGAGAGGGAAAAGGATACAAGGTAGTGGTCGGAGACTTGGAGGGGAGTTGCAATGAGGTTAGTGGAAGAACAGCATCTAGTAAAGATGAGGTCGAGCGTATTGCCTGCCTTGTGAGTAGGGGGCGAAGGTGAGAGGGTGAGGTCAAAAGAGGAGAGGAGTGGAAAGAAGGAGGCAGAGAGGAATGAGTCAAAGGTAGACTTGGGGAGGTTAAAGTCGCCCAGAACTGTGAGAGGTGAGCCGTCCTCAGGAAAGGAGCTTATCAACGCATCAAGCTCATTGATGAACTCTCCGAGGGAACCTGGAGGGCGATAAATGATAAGGATGTTAAGCTTGAAAGGGCTGGTAACTGTGACAGCATGGAATTCAAAGGAGGCGATAGACAGATGGGTAAGAGGAGAAAGAGAGAATGACCACTTGGGAGAGATGAGGATCCCGGTGCCACCACCCCGCTGACCAGAAGCTCTCGGGGTGTGCGAGAACACGTGGGCGGAAGAAGAGAGAGCAGTAGGAGTAGCAGTGTTATCTGTGGTGATCCATGTTTCCGTCAGTGCCAAGAAGTCGAGGGACTGGAGGGAGGCATAGGCTGAGATGAACTCTGCCTTGTTGGCCGCAGATCAGCAGTTCCAGAGGCTACCGGAGACCTGGAACTCCACGTGGGTCGTGCGCGCTGGGACCACCAGATTAGGGTGGCCGCGGCCACGCGGTGTGGAGCGTTTGTATGGTCTGTGCAGAGAGGAGAGAACAGGGATAGACAGACACATAGTTGACAGGCTACAGAAGAGGCTACGCTAATGCAAAGGAGATTGGAATGACAAGTGGACTACACGTCTCGAATGTTCAGAAAGTTAAGCTTACGTAGCAAGAATCTTATTGACTAAAATGATTAAAATGATACAGTACTGCTGAAGTAGGCTAGCTGGCAGTGGCTGCGTTGTTTACTTTGTAGGCTAGCTGGCAGTGGCTGCGTTGTTGACACTACACTAATCAAGTCGTTCCGTTGAGTGTAATAGTTTCTACAGTGCTGCTATTCGGGGGCTACCTGGCTAGCTAGCAGTGTTGATTACGTTACGTTGCGTTAAAAGAACGACAATAGCTGGCTAGCTAACCTAGAAAATCGCTCTAGACTACACAATTATCTTTGATACAAATACGGCTATGTAGCTAGCTATGTAGCTAGCTACGATCAAACAAATCAAACTGTTGTACTGTAATGAAATGAAATGAAAATGTGATACTACCTGTGGAGCGAAGCGGAATGCGACCGGGTTGTTGAGTGCGGAAGTTCTATTCGGTAGATGTTGGCTAGCTGTTGGCTAGCTAGCAGTGTCTCCTACTTTAAGGATGACAAATAGCTGGCTAGCTAACCTCGGTAAATTAAGATAATCACTCTAAGACTACACACTCTAAACTGCACAATTATCTTGGATACGAAGACAGCAAAGACAACTATGTAGCTAGCTAACACTACACTAATCAAGTCATTCAGTTGAGTGTAATAGTTTCTACAGTGCTGCTATTCGGTAGACGGTGGACGTTTGCTAGCTGGCTAGCTGCTGGGCAGATAGCAGTGTCGACTACGTTAGGACGACGAAATACGATAATTACGCAATTATCTTTGATACAAAGACGGCTATGTAGCTAGCTAAGAAGAAATTGCTAAGATTAGACAAATCAAACCGTTGTACTATAATGAAATGTAATGAAATGTAATGAAAAGTTATACTACCTGCGGACCGAAGTGCGGATGCGACCGCTCGCTCCAACCCGGAAGTTCTGTTCAGTGTGAGCCCACTCCCTTGACTGAGAAGCAAACCCACACATGAATGGTCTCGGGATGCTTTACTGTTGGCATGACACAGGACTGATGGTAGCGCTCACCTTGTCTTCTCCGGACAAGCTTTTTTCCGGATGCCCCAAACCATCGGAAAGGGGATTCATCAGAGAAAATGACTTTACCCCAGTCCTCAGCAGTCCAATCCCTGTACCTTTTGCAGAATATCAGTCTGTCCCTGATGTTTTTCCTGGATGTGGCTTCTTTGCTGCCCTTCTTGACACCAGGTCATCCTCCTAAAGTCTTCGCCTCACTGTGCGTGCATATGCACTCACACCTGCGTGCTGCCATTCCTGAGCAAGCTATGTACTGGTGGTGCCTCGATCCCACAGCTGAATCAACTTTATGAGACGGTCCTGGCGCTTACTGGACTTTCTTGGGCGCCCTGAAGCCTTCTTCACAACAATTGAACTGATCTCCTTGAAGTTGTTGATGATTCGATAAATGGTTGATTTAGGTGCAATCTTACTGGCAGCAATATCCTTGCCTGTGAAGCCCTTTTTGTGCAAAGCATTGATGGCGGCACGAGTTTTCTTGCAGGTAACCATGATTGACAGAGGAAGAACAATGATTCCAAGCACCACCCTCCTTTTGAAGCTTCCAGTCTGTTATTCGAACTCAATCAACATGACAGAGTGATCTCCAGCCTTGTCCTCGTCAACACTCACAGCTGTGTTAACGAGAGAATCACTGACATGATGTCAGCTGGTCCTTTTGTGGCATGGCTGAAATGCAGTGGGAATGTTTTTAGGGGGATTCAGTTTATTTGCATGGCAAAGAGGGACTTTGCAATTCATCTGATCCCTTCATAACATTCTGGAGTATATGCAAATTGCCATCATACAAACTGAGGCAGCAGACTTTGTGAGAATTCATGTGTGTCATTCACAAAACCTTTGGCCACGACTGTATATCAATGTAAGAACAAAGATTTGACCATATCCCAACCACCCTTTTTCCTTCCCTCCCTCCCTCCCTTCTACCACATAACATATCCACCCGACCCGCCTAGTCCCTTCCCTACCCCTTCCACCCACCTCAAATCCTTCCTTCCCTCCCAACCAGCCAACCCCCTCCCAACCACCCACCCTGTTCACCCCATATAGCCAACCCACTCCACACCCTCCCTCAATTCGGTCCTAGAAAACAACAATTCTACAGAGATATCACAACAAATAAACAGTCAAGAATACAGGGGGAAAAAAATATACAAACAACTCAATACAGTTTCCAAATACAAAAACATAAATAAATAAATGATCAGTAAACCTTAGACAAACATGCTTGGACTGGATAGTATTATATTGATGAATGTACCTATTATGTAATGACTACTGGTAAATGCCTCCTGGGAAACCTTAAAGCATCTCATCAGAGGGGAGCCTCTACGAGCCTTTAACGTATGATATAAATGGTTGCCATTTTCTAACAAATGTATCATTGGAATCCCTAAGAGAATAATTCATTTTCTCAAGCTTTAGGAAGAACATTACATCGTTGAGCCATTGAGAAGTAGAGGGGGGCTGAGCAGACTTCCACGGGAGAAGAATTCTACGTCGAGCTAATAAGGATGTAAAAGCAACAATATGGGCATGTTTGGGGTCCAAGGAGAACAAGTCTTACGCAATACCAGAAACAGCTATCAAGGGACACGGCTGCAGGTTCATTTCAAGCACATCAGACAAAGTTATAAAAATAGAATCCTAGTAATTTTCTAGTTTAGTTTTGAACCGCCAAGACTCTATCAATCGCCTCATCCCACCACTCCTGTGTAAATTCAACACCCATTTCCCATTCCCAAGCAGATTTAGTTTTGTTGGTGGAGTGTTTGTCCAATGACAAAATACGCAGATATATCTGAGAAATGACTGCGAGAGGGGGATGCTGGGAGAGAAGAGCAGAGTAAAGCAGGAAGAGATGCAGAAATACAAGAATGTGCCTCTAGGTGGCACCATGGGGTATCTGGAGCATGTAACCAGAATGGCAATTTCTGAAAGTTGGCTGACCAGTAATAGTATACAAAATTGGATCGAGTCAGCCCTCCACTAAACTTGCATCTCTGAAGTAAAGATCTACCGACTGGGTACCTTTCCTCCCCAGATAAATGTGGTAACAGTCTGATTGATTGACATAAAAAAAAACTTTGGTAAAAACAATGGGATAGATTGAAATAGAGCGTCTGCTAAATGACTTAAATGTAAATGTAAATGTAAATAAAGGAATTTGGGTGAACTGTTCATTTTTACAGCATCAATCCTTCCTATAAGTGATAGTGGTAAGCTACACCATCTTTGAAAATCAGTTGTCATTTGAGCAAATAGGGGAGCAAAGTTTGCAGAAAAAAGAGCATGTAATGAACGAGTTACGTTCACTCCAAGGTATTTGAAACCAGCTGAAAGGGCAAGTCTGCCTGCTGGAGCTGTTGCGCTTCTGGATTGATTGGGAAGCCCTCACTTTTCTGGAGATTCAGCTTGTAACCGGAGAAGGAGCCAAAGTTCTCCAGAATACAAAGGATAGAAGGTGAACAGGTTACAGGGTTATTTACATAGCTTATCATTATATACAGATGATTTGATACTCTATGTTCAACTCCTTCCCATGCTACACCCTGGAAAGAGGAGGATGCCCGTAAAGCTACTGAAAAGGGCTAAATGGCGATGGCAGATCATAAAGGGGACAGTGGGCAGCCTTGGCGTGTCCCCCATTCCAGGGCAAAATAATCAGAATGGGTGTCACTGGTACACCACTGGCCTGGGGAGAGCTATACAATAGACGGATCCTTGAGCAAAAATGTGTCCCCAAATCCACATTTTTTAAGAACTGCAAATAGGTACTCCCATTCAGTTCTGTCGAATACCTTCTCTGCTTCTAGGGAGATTACCACCTCAGGGGAGTTGGAGAATTGTTTAGAATAAATAATGTTAAACAGCATTCAAATGTTAAAACATGAATATCTGTCCTTTATAAAGCCGCTTTGTTCCTGTGATATGAGTCTTGGTGAAACTACTTCCAGACGCCTCGCTAGCACCTTCGCCAGCACCTTTACATCAACATTAAGGAGCTTTAGGGGCCTAATTGAAGAACAGGAAGTGGGGTCTTTCCCCTTCTTAAGGAGAAGCCTGTGTTAGGGTAGGTGGCAACGAGCCACGTTCAAGTGATTCATTATACATAGATAAAAGTAAAGGGGCTAACTTGGTATAGCATTTCTTAAAGAACTCAGTTGGAAACCCATCAGGCCTTGTAGCTTTGCTGCTCTGCATTGACTTGATAGACTGAATAACTTGAGCAGACGTGAGTGTGAGCAGACGACTTGCCCAGTCGCTATGTTCATAGTAGGTTCCACTAGCAATAGTAACCGTTCTGCATCTATAGTGGACAAGAGATTGAATTCAGATTGTAAATTCAATCTTTATTCCAAGATAAAAACTTTATAGGACTAGGACTACCTATTCCCATATTACTATTATTCGTGTTGTTAGCCATCTAAAATATTGAAATAAAAAAGGTGTGAAAACAGACCAAGCATTTGCAAAGATAACAGAAGATAACATAGAAAACTGATGAAAAAAGCAAAGAGAGAAACCAAACCAAACCAAACATTTTTTTTTTTAAATGTGACCAAACAAATCACTCCCCCTCCACTCCCACCCAAATCCAAAGTCTCCTTCTCCAGCGAATGGAGACAGCAGGATGAAGTTGGCGCAGTGTCAGTGCATATAAACAGAAAACCTTCCTATCCTAACGCGGAGAGGCTCCATAGCACCAGTAGTGAAATACATTTGAAAAGGCATTCACAAAACGGTAAAGTCGGTCAATCAAAACAAAGACCCCATAACAGTGGATTGGAACTTTCCTGACTCAGGGAGTCTTCAATCAGTGCAACAAGTACAATGGATGGCCAAATAAGTGTCCCACAGTATGTTACCCTATTACAAAAAAGAAAAGGGGCCAAGTGTCTGTACATGTACGAATGATCAATAGGGCGTAATAAAGTGGTGAAAAGTCCTTCAGTAAGTATATAGAAAAAAATGAAAAAATTAAACAAAGGAAAGCTCTGCTGAGTGGCAATGTAATTTCCGAGACCAGAAACGTACGGAAGTTCAGAAGATCTCTGGGGAGTGTGACCGCATGAGGCTCTGTAGCGGTTGGACTGAAGTCGGCACCATTACCATTCACATTTGCCATCACAGTTGAAACGTTAGTTACAGGTCTTCTGCTCCTCAGGTCGTGTGACATTTGAATCAAAAAGTTAACTCACGAACTCACCAATCAAATATGACATATAAGAAAGTGGAATGCAAAGTACAAATTTGGCAAAATTAACCCATGCGTAAGAGCCTCGTCCACGAGCTTCTTGTCCATTCACATGCTAAACCGGAAGCCATAGTGGTGTGTTGGCATTCTATCCAATATATACAACACATCTTGACTAGAAATTAAGCTTAAGTGAAAATATAGTGAAAAGTTAAGTAACGCTAGGCATTATTTGCCTTTCTGATTCCTGATAATGTAGCTTGGCTGTGAAACAGGCCATTAAACAAGACACCTGACAGGGTGTGAACCTCCCCTGTGCTCCGCTGCCATGGCGCTGTGGTAAATTTACAGCCACATAACTCACACAGTGAATCCTCAAGGTGATTCCGCCATCGTCGTGCTCCACTAACCAGAGACCAGACACAGGACCAGACACAAGTGTTTGCTATGGGAATCAGTAAACAAGATATAGAGCTGTTGGGGTTGGGGTTGATGGGGCTGCCTGGGGTTGATGGGGCTGCTGTGGGGCTGAGGTCTAGGACGCTGGCGCCCTGAGGTGATCCATCTCACCACTAGAGAGGGTCACTATAAACTACAGTCCTTTTTTTCACCTTTATTTAACCAGGTAGGCTAGTTAAAGAACAACTTCTCATTTGTAACTGTGACCTGGCCAAGATAAAGCACAGCAGTTCGACACAAACAACAACACAGAGTTACACATGGAATAAACAAAAATCTATATACAGTGAGTGCAAATGAGGTAAGATAAGGGAGGTAAGGCAATAAATAGGCCATGGAGGCGAAGTAATTGCAATATAGCGATTAAACACTGGACATGCAGAATATGAATGTGCAAGTAGAGATACTGGGGTGCAAAGGAGCAAGATAAACAAATAAATACAGTATGGGGATGAGGTAGTTGGATGGGCTGTTTACAGATGGGCTTTACAACAACACTGAGCAAAAGCTCCCCAGTCTCCACAAGCCTCCATGCAATTCCTCACAGCAGTGGAACTCTTACCCACATCCATGTCCATCCATGTGTGGGACCATCACCATCTCTGTGGGGAGTACAGACGATGGGAATTGAGGAACAGCCATATTACTCAAACACCACCAGAACAGCCATATTACTTTTCATAGAAGGAAAAGCCACTATGAGTTTTGGTCGACTCCCTAGTGGTGGTGTCCTGGTGAGGCATTATGGGAGAATGAAGAGGCTGTTTGTAATCAGTGGGAGATGGGATGGAGCTGGCCTGGAAATGTTTCAGTATAGAAAGGTGATACTTGTATCAAAGTGAATGCATGTAAATTAAAGTGAAGTTCACTGACAGTAATTGATTTATAAACGCTGTGTGTGATGACTCTAGCGTTGTTGCCTGCTTGACATAAACAGATATAACTCTGCTTCACACTCCCAAGGTAAGCCACTGACAGGTTTATGAGGAAATAAACGCTTTTGAATTATAATTTTAGTATTGAAGTCATTGCAATTTGTGGCAGTGGCACATGTTGTGCAAGAATATAAATCACTGAAATTTTACCACCAATTTGTGAAACAATAAATACAAGGTAGGTGTAGAGAGATGCTGACAGAACAGCAGGAAACCCCTGTGTGTCCCAAATGGCACCCTATTCCCTATATAGTGCACTACTTTTGACCAGGGCTCTGGTCAAAATTAGTGCAACACAGTATATAGGGATTAGGGTATATGGTGCCATTTGGGATGTAGCCTTGGACAGCTCTCTGACTGATGCATGTGATCATGAGCAGTTATTGCTGTTGGAGGAAGTAATGAATTACATACAATGGATCTTACATTTGTACTTAACTGATTTCCTGTTGACAGCAACCTTGAAGTGGCGTCTAAATTGGAGAAATGTATCAACATAAGCAGCTTTTAAACAGCAATTCACTTTCTGAAATCGCTGTGAAATAAATCATGCACACCAAATGATAAACAGCTAACAAAGAGATCGGAATAATTTATTTAAAAAGGGTTTCTATGTCCTCTTTCGGGGGGGGGGGGTTCAAATCTTTAACACCTCTTCCCCTTCTGCTGGCAGTAAGAAAGGAAATGACATTTCAACTTAGAAACTTCAAGTCTGAAAGCCCAGAGACATTAGTGACGTATTAACATAACATACCACCAGTCATTGCTATTTCCATGGCAATGTCAACCACCTACACACGACAATGTTTTTTTTTTTTACTTTGTCTTCCAGAACTCCAGCCAAAGTGCCAAGAGTTGTTGTGTCAGTACGGCTGTGTCATAATGAGAAACGTGACGTTCTGCTTCTGTGCAGACGGCTTCGAGGTGGAACAGGATGGTCGAGCCTGCAGAGGTAAGGAGCGACAGCCAACAATTCATCTAAATCAAAGGGATGAGTGTCGGATATTAACAAACTGATGACAAAAAAAGAATGGTCGCGCTTTTATGTTCGACAACACATTAAGTCATATTTGGATCATTCTGGAATAACTGCTAAATGGACACACATATATTGTACTCTGTATGTGTGAAGGTGACACTTTTGAGATGTCTTTTTGGGGCGATATTAAACCAGATTTATGTACCGGAAAGTACTCAGACCCCTTCCCCCTTTCCACATTTTGTTACGTTACAGCCCTATTATAAAACAGATTAAATTTTAAAAATGTCCTCATCAATCTACACACAATACCGCATGACAAAGCGAAAACAGGTTTTTAGAAATAAAAAAACAGAAGTACTTTATTTACATAAGTATTCAGACCCTTTGCTGTGAGACTCGAAATTGAGCTCAGGTGCATCCTGTTTCCATTGATCATCCTTGAGTGGTTTCTACAACTTGATTGGAGTTCACCTCTGGGGTAAATTCAATTGATTGGACATCATTCGGAAAGGCACACACCTGTCTATGTAAGGTCCCACAGTTGACAGTGTATGTCGGAGCAAAAACCAAACCAGGAGGTCAAAGGAATCGTCCATAGAGCTCAGAGACAGGATCGTGTTTTTGCTTTGTCATTAAGGAGTATTGTGTGTAGATTGACGAGGGGGGAAAGAAAACTATTCAATCCATTTTAGAATAAGGCTGTAACGTAACAAAATGTGGAAAAAGTCAAAGGGTCGGAATACTTTCCGAATGCACTGTATTTAGCTCATGTTTGAATGGCACTTAGTTTGTAACAACTTCCTGCCCTCTCACTGTAGATCACGACGACTGCACAGTACACGATACATGTAGCCAGACCTGTATGAACACCTTTGGATCATATAGATGCAGCTGTACAGATGGATACGTCCTACAACCGAACAGAAGGTCCTGCAAAGCCAAGACCGGTAGGATGAAGGATGTAATCGTGGCTTTAGTATGCAGCATGTCTTTGGTGGAGACCTTTACCCCTAGAATGTGTTGTTTCCTGAAGTAAACCAAGGGGTTACCATCTAATCAATAGGAATTGAACTTCATGTCGGAGACTCATCTGGTGAACATGTATGTATAGCCGAACTGTAACACGACCTGAGCTATTTCATGTCTACTTGTCTTTGCTGTTCTGTGTTACTTTGCCCCCTTAGGGCCACAGCATAATGTGATGATTCAATCAGGTAACTTTACAATTGTCGCAGATAATACAGGAGGGGTGTTAAAAGGGAGACTTCAGGATTTTTGACAATGAAACCCTTGATCTACTTCCCCGGAGCCAGATGAACTCATGGATACCGTTTTTATGTCGCTACATCCATATGAATGAGGTTAGAGGTAGTTACGTGAGCCAACGCTAACTGGCGTTAGCGGAATGACTGGACGTCTATGGCATCTGATAGCATGCTAGCACTTACAATAGACTTCCGGGCACTGCGATAATGCTAGTTAGCAATTGTGTTATTGTTAGTTAGTTACTTATTTCAAACTGCACGCAGAGACATAAAGAATGGTATCCACGAGTTCATCTGACAAGGGGAAGTAGATAAAGGGCTTCATTGCCGAAATCCTGAAGTGTCCCTTTAAAACATAACCATTAAAGGAAAGGATTTAGCAAGAGAGGGAACCCTGATTTATGACTAGCATTACTTCCATTACTCAAGTACCGTGTGAGCTAAACTTTCCTTGGACTGGTAAATCACACTCTTCATGGGTGAATAGAAGTCCAGGCCACGCATACACGCACCCACCCACGCTCACACACACACACACCTCCTGACATTCCCATGCTTTCCACACCCATATGTCTCCTAGGTTAAATAACAGTTGTAAAACACCTGGTGACAATCCTTTGTTTACTTTCCTGCCGGATATACAGTGGTGGGCTATCCCTTAGAAAGAGATCTACAGTGGTGGGCTATCCCTTAGAAAGAGATCTACAGTAGTGGGCTATCCCTTAGAAAGAGATCTACAGTGGTGGGCTATCCCTTAGAAAGAGATCTACAGTGGTGGGCTATCCCTTAGAAAGAGATCTACAGTGGTGGGCTATCCCTTAGAAAGAGATCTACAGTAGTGGGCTATCCCTTAGAAAGAGATCTACAGTAGTTGGCTATCCCCTAGAAAGAGATCTACAGTAGTGGGCTATCCCTTAGAAAGAGATCTACAGTAGTGGGCTATCCCTTAGAAAGAGATCTACAGTAGTTGGCTATCCCTTAGAAATAGATCTACAGTAGTGGGCTATCCTTCAGAAAGATATCTACAGTAGTTGGCTATCCCTTAGAAAGAGATCTACAGTAGTTGGCTATCCCTTAGAAAGAGATCTACAGTAGTTGGCTATCCCTTAGAAAGAGATCTACAGTAGTTGGCTATCCCTTAGAAAGAGATCTACAGTAGTGGGCTATCACTTAGAAAGAGATCTACAGTAGTTGGCTATCCCTTAGAAAGAGATCTACAGTAGTGGGCTATCCCTCAGAAAGAGATCTACAGTAGTTAGCTATCCCTTAGAAAGAGATCTACAGTAGTGGGCTATCCCTTAGAAAGATATCTACAGTAGTGGGCTATCCCTTAGAAAGAGATCTACAGTAGTGGGCTATCCCTCAGAAAGAGATCTACAGTAGTGGGCTATCCCTTAGAAAGAGATCTACAGTAGTTGGCTATCCCTCAGAAAGAGATCTACAGTAGTGGGCTATCCCTCAGAAAGAGATCTACAGTAGTTAGCTATCCCTTAGAAAGAGATCTACAGTAGTGGGCTATCCCTTAGAAAGATATCTACAGTAGTGGGCTATCCCTTAGAAAGAGATCTACAGTAGTGGGCTATCCCTCAGAAAGAGATCTACAGTAGTGGGCTATCCCTTAGAAAGAGATCTACAGTAGTTGGCTATCCCCTTTGAAATAGTCCATAAATAATGGAACCTAAACAGTGACTGGACATTACCAGTAATTGTGAAATTGGCAGTAAATTCAATGTCCCAAACTAGTTGAATACTACCATTTTAGCATGCTACTTGCACTGTAATGGTCAAAGCTACATAGACATCTGTAAAAGCTTGTCTATATCAACTTGTTACAGAGAATTAATCAGAGATTTTTGGAAGCAAATGAATGTTTGCCTGATGGGCATTCATTCAGATGCTCTGTTTTGAAGTGTCTGTTGTTGGATTATATGCCGTAAGTATCCTTTAAGAATGTATGGATGGATACTAATTTCAGTCTGTCTCTCTCTCTCTCTCTCTCTCTCTCTCTCTCTCTCTCTCTCTCTCTCTCTCTCTCTCTCTCTCTCTCTCTCTCTCTCTCTCTCTCTCTCTCTCTCTCTCAGATCCTGGGGACAGACCACCTGTGTTGCTGATTGCGAGTACAGGAACCATCACAGTCACACACCTCAATGGGTCGTCTATACCCAACCTAAAGCCATTGGATACTAATCAGACGATTCACACGTTGGATTTCTGTTACAAGGATGAATCGTTATGTTGGATCTCCTTAACAAACTCCAACGGTCAGCTTTGGTGTGCCACCATGACAAAGTTAAAAGGCTTTTCACAGATGCGAAGAGTACGGATAGGAGAGAATCTAGAGAGTAAGTTTCGTTGCAAATGATGTAGAAATATCTATCATAAGGGTTTGGATGTTGCTGCTCTAAAAAAAAAGTTTGCTCTTGTCACAATGTACTTTTTTTCATTTGGTTGTAGATGTGGAACATTTTGCCATTGACTGGCTCACAAGAAACATTTACTTTGTGGATAGAGTAAGTGAAAGAATATATGTCTGCAATGAACAAGACGACGCATGTGTCACAATAGTCGGTCTCGATCTTCAAAACTCTGGTGGAATTGCTCTAGACTCATTGATGGGGTAAGTTGAGAAATTGAGAAATGTATTTTATGCAAGGGTTTTCTCGTCTAAATATGCCTCAGCTTGCCATCAGCTGTTGTACTGGTACCAACACATGTTTCTGATTGATTTAAGGTTCCTTGTAGTGGAACCATATGATATATTTTCCTTTTCTAAAAGCAGCAACAGACACCACCATATTTACTTTCACATTCTACAGATTTTTTTATATATATATATATATTTTTTAAAACTTGAAATCAAACTGACTCAGCTCACAACATTTGACAACTCAATTTGAGTAGACCTGTATCTGTATGTGATGCAGAGCTGTACCAGTTGTCAAACCCAGGTGCTACCTCCAGCTGATAAAGAAGCTACGAAGTGTGTCCCAAATGGCACCCTGTTCTCTATATAGTGCACTACTTTTGACCAGAACCCTATGGGCCTCGGTAAAAAAAAAGTGCACTTTATAGGGAATATGATGCTGTTTGAGACAGTCTATTTTAAGGCTTAGACTTCCAAACCTGTGGTATTCCTGACTCGGATTTAAGTGGCTCCTGCACCTTAGCAGTCAGTTGCTGTTAGGAGATTGTGTTATCTTCCTGTGCCACTCACTGCACTCACACGCAACAAAGCTGCTTTGACAACATCACAGTGAGAGGGGTAATATTCCAGGACCAATGTGTTCAATTATTGATGTGATATCATCGGCAATACATTAGTTTGCCCCTTCAGGGGGAAACGACTCCCTTCTACTCCCATGATATCTGTCAGATGACAAAAGGGAATGTAGACAGGTACTATCTAAGGATTCCATGTGTTTTCAATGGATTTCACTTAGTTCACTTCAAATGTTTTAGGGTTCTGCTTAAAATGGAGTTGGATTGTCGAAATGAATGGAAAGCGTAGAGCTGATATTGTCTCAGTCTGATATGATCTGATACATTTGTTTTGCGTAGACCGATTTACATTTTTCAAATGAGTGATTTTAGGTTTGATATGTTTTTAATAGATGAATCATACGGGATCTTATCAAAAATAAGTGAAGGGTGAAGGTGAACTCTACATGCAGTCATACTTCTGTTCTGAAGCTCATTGTTGAAAAGAGCCTTGATGCTGAAATAAGTCATTGGCGTGTTGCATTTGGTTGACTGCACCTAGAATAGCTTTCTGATTGGTGTCATTGATTTATTTAATTACAAAACACTACTTAACTGTTCGAATGAGCTTTCAAATATGGTTGAATGAAAACCATCAATTTGCAGCACAACATTGCATGTGATAAATTCTGTATGTGACCGGCGTGAGAAATAGGAATTACAAGGACGGTTGTGATTCCACAGTTTATTTCTCCACAACACCCGTTTCCCTACTGTTTATGGGACCGTGCACATTACTCAATGTTTCAGGTTCAACGTGATAAAGTCAAAGTGTCAGAGCTAGCGACAAAGCTCATTCCCATCCGTAGTCCCAACTGTAGGCCTACTGCACATTGATTCTCAATTGTGGTTGGATTCTATTAAAAACACTTTTATACCCTGGGATTCAACTTGCTTTTCAGGAAAATGTTCTTTACGGATTCGGGGAGTACGGCCAAGTTGGAACGGTGCAATATGGACGGCACCAACAGGACCAGGATAGTGGAGAACAGAATAGAGAAGCCCACAGCTGTTACTCTGGACCTGGTTAGAAAGCTGGTCTACTGGGCAGATGCTGTCCTGGACTATATCGAAGTGGTGGACTACAATGGGAGCAACCGGCACACTGTTATCCATGAAAGCTCTGTAAGTACAGCGTGTGACAGTTGTTATCCTATGATCTGCCCATTTCCAATGTTCAATCGTGCTTTGCTTCAGAGAAACCATATACGATTTTACCAACGGGCATGCCAGTTAGTCTCACTTTAAGGGTAGTTTGTGAGGACTCAATAAGATAGTCCAAATGACAGAGCCTTTGGTTAAGTCGTGGAGTAGATACTCTGCCGAGTGTGGACATTCTTTGACCCTCCCTTTTTAACATAGAGACAGTGGTGACGTCCCAAATGGCATCCTATTCTGCTCTACAGAGAGAGGGAGTAGGGTTGAAAGAGATGCAACCGATGCTACTGTACATTCCTGCTGCTGCTGTATCCCCTAGTCACAGCCTTTTCCAATGGATTAGAATGGAGTGGAGGAGCAGGCCCAGCTAGCACATTTGGCTTCCAATTGGTTCTGGGAACGAAGCCATAAGTGAAAATGTTTCCTCTTCTGAGGACACACATTTGCAGGTTGCCGGAAGGTTCCCGAGAATGTTTTATTATGGATTTCTAAACGATAGGTTATTTGAAGGTAACTAAATCATGTTCTGAGAACGTGTTTCAAATAAGACTTTTAATGACACTGCTAGCTTAGTTTTGTGTTAACTGTCTTGAACTCCAAGCACAGATAGGACATGCAAACACACGTCTTCTTTATTGTGGCACGGCATCGGTGACATTCAAACCTTCTGTTTTCTATCCGTGGAATTATTCCACTGTGAAACCAGGATGGAGCTAGTGTACCATGCCGTGTTTTATTTAACTCATACGAAGCTGTTCATTTTAGTCGAATCAAACAGACCCCATTTCAAAGGAAACAATCACTTATTAGGATCAGGTTGTGGCCAATTACACAGCTGAACGGAATGTATATGTTAAATAACATGCTCAGAACTTTCTTTGAATACTACTCATGTTTTCTTGGGGGTTTTATGGAATGTTTTCTTAATGTTCTGAGAACATGACTGAAATAGAACCACGAGGAAACCTGTAGAAAACATTAGGCTGAAGTACTGAAATTCCCACAGAGAAACATGGTTTCTTCACATTCTCTGAAAAATATGAGAACATTACTTTCAATAGAACCACGAGGAAACGTTACGCTGATTGTACAGAAACTCCCACCTAAGAAACATATGGTTCTCAGAATGTCATGTCCTAGCTGGGTATCCTGCACCATTCCAAGTATATTGTTGGAATCAGTGGCGGCTGCTGAGGGGAGGACGGCTCATAATAATGTCAGGAACGGAGTGAATGGAATTCCACCTATTCCACTCCAGCCATTACCACAAGCCCCCCCCCCCCCAATTAAGGTGCCACCAACCTCCTGTGGTTGGAATATTGTATGTAAAATCAACCATAGGACAACCACTTTCTCACCGAGCTCTAAGAAACATATGGTTCTCACAACGTTATGTGCTTGCTGGGGGCAAAGGTGTTTACCTGGGGATTAAGTTGAGATGAATGAAACATATAAATGCAGCCCAGTGTTGCTCTATAGCACTGTGCCTCTCCTTCCTCTTGTCACTACTGCTCTCTTTGTCTCCCAGTTGCTGCACCTCCACGGATTATCACTCTTTGAAGATTATTTGTTTGCAACTCGCACCGAGCCATCTAAAGGGACAAAAGCGGACATTTTACAGATAAATCGGTTTAGCGTAGCAGACGTTCAAACTGTAACCACCGTGGAGAATTCTGTGGGAATACGTGTTTACCAGAAACTCACCCAACCAACAGGTAAAAAGAAAATATAGTGTTTCTTGCATGTGTAGAAGATAGCTGTGTGTGTGTGTGTTTGTGTGTGTGTGTTGTGTGTCTGGTATCTACCCTCGTCTCCTATCTCTCTCTGCAGTCAGGACTCATGCCTGCGATCCCGATCCGTCCGGAAGAAAAGGAGGATGCTCTCACATGTGTCTGCTCAGTGGAAGTTACAAATCCCGATCCTGCCGCTGTGGAACAGGCTTTGTACTGGGAAGTGACAGACAATCCTGCAAGAGTAAGTTCATATTAGGGCATATTATGTCCTGTGTTGACGGTCATAGTGTCAGTCAGAGGCAAAGTAGCTTCTATAATTAGTGACAGCGCCCGCGCGACCCAAACGTCTGCAACTTTGCTCCAGCCTGCTCCTCTGTCAGGTCTACTGAACATCACATCTAGTCAACCCAAACAACATCGCTAATGACTGGTGAAAAGCCCAAATTCATCTTTGTTTTGGTCGGCTTCAATGCGTCCCGTTAACTTTGTCTCAAGCGTTGCTTTGGCACAGGCTCGTTTTTGGAGTAAGGGATTGATTGATTTGATGAGGTCTAATCAGCCGACCGAATTCCTGCTTTAATTTAGGTCATTGTAATTACCTTATTATTCTTGTCTTAGGATACAATTTTTAATTTCCTGTGTCGGTTGGAAGAAAAGCGAATCATGTAAATGAATTACACACTGGCAGTGTTCAGGGTAAAGAAGATTAATCGCTGGTGGTTTGTTTATGTAATATTCATAACGCTTCCTATAAGCACCCTCTTCATAATGCATTATAACCTCCCTCTGCAGAGCCTATGAATGAGGTATTCCTGTTCTACGGACGAGGGAAACCCGGTGTCATCCGAGGCCTGGACCTGAATAGCAAGTCGGAGGCCGAGCACATGGTACAGATTGGCAATCTTGTAAACCCTCGGGCGATCGGCTTCCATGCAGAGACCAGCCACATATACTTTGCCGACACAACCAGCTTTCTGATTGGCCGACAAAGACTGGATGGGACCCATCGAAAAACGATCCTTAAAGATGGTCAGTGCATTCAGATGGTTCTGTTTGTTTAGGTAACAACTTCATGTGACCTTGAGATGAGATATTCCAGACAAAAATAGCACCTTTTAAGTTAATGAATTGAGAATCATGCCAATCACGTTATGTGAGGGTTAAACACATGTGGACAGACGCAGGTAACATAAGATTGTATCATAGCAGTCGTCAACAGACTGTGAGATGCGACGACTTACGAGGAAATCTCTTCTGGTGCCCAGATATTTTGGACAAATCACAAGTGTTCGCATCTTTCAAATTTTGGAATGGGCTCCTGAGTGGAGCAGCGGTCTAAGGCACTGCATCTCAGTGCAAGGGGCATCACTACAGTCCCTGGTTCGAATCCAGGCTGTATCCAGCCGTGATTGGGTCCCATAGGGCGGCGCCCAATTGGCCCAGAGTCGTCCGTGTTTAGCCCGGGTAGGCCGTCATTGTAAATAACGATTTGTTAACTGACTTGCCTAGTTAAATATATATATATAATTTGGCCCATGCTTTGGCTGAGTTTCCATTTAGAGGGGATGGAAACGTCTCTAGTCTCGTTAGTCTATTTTCTCATACAACTCCCCAGAACATTATCGAGCATCTGAAGAAATTATGCAAGATTTTAGTTCTGGGATTATGTGAGTATAGAAGTCCTTTGTCTTCTTTACATCCCTGGCATGTACCTGTACACCTCTGTACACAAATGAATCATAGGTTATTCATACTTTCAAAGGTCTTAAAGTTGGGTCCCCGAATTAGGTCAATCTCTAATACCCAAAAGCTTTCTGTGTAAGCAGCACTATTTTGCATGACTTTTGTGTTGTGTGTGATTAATATATCTGCTACAATAGATTCTAGAACAATGCTTTGGGGTTTTGATTCCATTAACGAGGATCTGGAGACAGTGATAGATTACGCTCCTGCAGGGATGATTAAGTAGAGGATAACAACAGCATACTCTATGCATTACATTTTGTTTTGACTCACATCCTGTCCTAGACCTTGATAACGTGGAGGGGATCTCAGTGGACTGGATAGGGAACAACTTGTACTGGACAAATGACGGCTACAGGAAAACAATCAACGTTGCCAGATTGGAGAAGGCTGCACAAACAAGGAGAACTCTGTTAGAAGGAGATATGTCTCACCCCAGAGCGATCGTGGTGGACCCTCTGCACAGGTGAGTGTGTCTTTTACAGTTGACACCCTGATAAGATCTCCTTATGTTGTGACGTTTCAATAGATATTGGTTTGTACATAACATGCCAGGACCCAATTTTGGTACTGTTTTGAGTAAATTGACTCTGGCCGGGATTCAATCCGATCAGTGGCAGATCCGCGTTATAGCGCGCTTGACATTTAAAGGTCATTTTCACTTGAGACGACATATGCAGCATTTACCTGAATGCGGTCTCCGCAAATGCTCAAACATTGCCCTGAAAATGTGCATAGCCAACAAAGTGCGACCTAAATCTCCATCTGAGGAAAGGAGCTGAGTTTGGACAAATCTTTCAGTCAGTTAATTATAAGAATGAGCTTAAAGGTGAAATGGAATGGCAAAAATGTAAGTAGTGTGTTGCTCTCTGGTATGAGAGGCTTAACAGTTTCAGAGCAGTGTCTGCTGCTTTTCGGGAACTTTAGAGTGATTTGATATTCACACATTTGGTGTCATGTCTAAAAATATATATATACACTGCTCAAAAAAATAAAGGGAACACTAAAATAACACATCCTAGATCTGAATGAATGAAATATTCTTATTAAATACTTTTTTCTTTACATAGTTGAATGTGCTGACAACAAAATCACACAAAAATTATCAATGGAAATCAAATTTATCAACCCATGGAGGTCTGGATTTGGAGTCACACTCAAAATTAAAGTGGAAAACCACACTACAGGCTGATCCAACTTTGATGTAATGTCCTTAAAACAAGTCAAAATGAGGCTCGGTAGTGTGTGTGGCCTCCACGTGCCTGTATGACCTCCCTACAATGCCTGGGCATGCTCCTGATGAGGTGGCGGATGGTCTGCTGAGGAATCTTCTCCCAGACCTGGACTAAAGCATCCGCCAACTCCTGGACAGTCTGTGGAGCAACGTGGCATTGGTGGATGGAGCGAGACATAATGTCCCAGATGTGCTCAATTGGATTCAGGTCTGGGGAATGGGCGGGCCAGTCCATAGCATCAATGCCTTCCTCTTGCAGGAACTGCTGACACACTCCAGCCACATGAGGTCTAGCATTGTCTTGCATTAGGAGGAACCCAGGGCCAACCGCACCAGCATATGGTCTCACAAGGGGTCTGAGGATCTCATCTCGGTACCTAATGGCAGTCAGGCTACCTCTGGCGAGCACATGGAGGACTGTGCGGCCCCCCAAAGAAATGCCACCCCACACCATGACTGACCCACCGCCAAACCGGTCATGCTGGAGGATGTTGCAGGTAGCAGAATGTTCTCCACGGCATCTCCAGAATTTGTCACGTCTGTCACATGTGCTCAGTGTGAACCTGCTTTCCTCTGTGAAGAACACAGGGCGCCAGTGGTGAATTTGCCAATCTTGGTGTTCTCTGGCAAATGCCAAACGTCCTGCACGGTGTTGGGCTATAAGCACAACCCCCACCTGTGGACGTTGGGCCCTCATACCACCCTCATGGAGTCTGTTTCTGACCGTTTGAGCAGACACATGCACATTTGTGGCCTGCTGGAGGTCATTTTGCAGGGCTCTGGCAGTGCTCCTCCTGCTCCTCCTTGCACATGGCGGAGGTAGCGGTCCTGCTGCTGGGTTGTTGCCCTCCTACGGCCTCCAGCGCGTCTCCTGATGTACTGGCCTGTCTCCTGGTAGCGCCTCCATGCTCTGGACACTACGCTGACAGACACAGCAAACCTTCTTGCCACAGCTCGCATTTATGTGCCATCCTGGATGAGCTGCACTACCTGAGCCACTTGTGTGGGTTGTAGACTCCGTCTCATGTTACCACTAGAGTGAAAGCACCACCAGCATTCAAAAGTGATCAAAACATCAGCCAGGAAGCATAGGAACTGAGAAGTGGTCTGTGGTCACCACCTGCAGAACCACTCCTTTATTGGGGGTGTCTTGCTAATTGCCTATAATTTCCACCTGTTGTCTATTCCATTTGCACAACAGCATGTGAAATGTATTGTCAATCAGTGTTGTTTCCTAAGTGGACAGTTTGATTTCACAGAAGTGTGATTGACTTGGAGTTACATTGTGTTCCCTTTATTTTTTTGAGCAGTGTATATACAGTGAGTATACCAAAAATTAGCAACACCTTTTGCCCCCAGAACAGCCTCAATTCGTCGTGGCATGGACCCTACAAGGTGTTGAAAGTGTTCCACAGCGATGCTGGCCCTTGTTGACTCCAATGCTTCCCACAGTTGTGTCAAGTGAGCTGGATGTCCTTTGAGTGGTTGACAATTCTTGATATACACGGGAAACTGTTGAGCATGAAAACACCCAGCAGCATTGAAGTTCTTGACACAAACCGGTGCGCCTTATCTTGCCCATTCACCCTCTGAATGGCACACATACACAATCCATGTCTCAATTGTCTCAAGGCTTTAAAACCCCTTCTTTAACCTGTCCCCTTCCCTTCATCTACACTGATTGAAGCGGATTTAACAAAGTGACAACAGTAAGAGATTATAGCTTTCTCCTGGATTCATCTGGTCAGTCTTATGTCATGGAAAGAGCAGGTGTTCTTAATGTTTTGTATACTCTGTATTATTTGGCCTAACTTATCTATCTCTCTATGCTAGACCATCACATAGAGATAATGAATTTCTTCTGGTTTTCAGCTGGATGTACTGGACAGACTGGGAGGAGGATGAGGTGAACGATAGTGTTGGCAAGATAGAGAAAGCCTGGATGGATGGATCCCACCGGCTGGACTTTGTCACTTCAGGCATCCTGTGGCCTAACGGACTCACCCTAGACCATGGCTCCAGTAACATGTACTGGTGCGACGCTTATTATGACCACATCGAGAAAATCTCCCTCGACGGTACCCACAGAACGGTTAGTAAATGAGTGAGTGTTCTTTTCTACTGATCAACAAATATGCATAGTATCAATTGAATATGTACATTTATTTTCAACATTTGTATGGTTGCAAATACATGACCTCATCAAAAAAAAGTCACTTTTAACTGTGAATTATTGTCTAACGTGTTCTTTGTTTCTTTTATCCAAAGGTGGTGTATAACGGCAAAGAATTAAACCATCCCTTTGGAATTTCCCTGCACCAGAATTCCGTTTTCTGGACAGATTACATGAACGCCTCTATTTTCCAACTGGACTTGCAGTCAGGGCAGGTTGCTCTTATGAGAAGCGAGAAACCCCCTCTTTTTGGGCTTTCTGTGTACGATGCTCAAAGGCAGCAAGGTAAATACACCATCACACTCTCATTGTCATGCACCAAAACTATTTAAATACAAGACTGGCTCACTTTTTTTGTAATATAAACATATCAGAGACTAGGGGACATACTCATTATGTACAGGATCCCTGTGACTCTCAACCCTGTCAAACCAGTTTTTTCAGTATATCAACCCTGATGAGATGGTGAACTGAGAGGACCGTTGACGAAATTACAACACTGAGAATGGCTGAAGTACTAAACTTGGACTTTGCTCCAGCCAGAGGGTTTGAAATGCATGACAGTAAATACATCAGAAGATTCTCTTTTTCATTTTTCCGTTTGACGCCGGACAAAGTTGAATGACTGTTTAACGGATGCACTTACCGCCTCACCTTTCTCCACACGTCCGGGGGAAAAACAAATCTGGTGTTATTTTTTGGCCAATATATGCGTCTCTTTGCTTATAATGCACTGTCCGCTCTCTAGTGATGGGTCGTTCACGAACGAGTCGGCTCTATGAGCCGGCTCTTGTTGGTGAACGTTGGGAGCCGGCTCGCATATCAGAAGAGCTGAATCTATTTCTAAAAAATATATATATTTTTTAAATAAGATCTGAATAATCAAAAGATTTAAATGAATAGAATGAACTAATTCAAAGAATGAAAAAACAACTAAAATAATATAGACCTAAATGCTCAAGCGCACACACATTCGTTCTGACTGTCTGCTCGGACTAACAGTCTCACCTGTTGTTCCTGTCAATCAGACAAGCAGTGTCAACCAATGACCCAAAGATGCGTGAGGGAGGGCGGAGCCAACTCACTCACAGTCACACACTTAGCAGCCGAGGAGAGAGAGGAAGGACAGCTGTGAAAACAACAGCTGGAAAATGAGTTGGAAGCACAGTAGCATTTGGATGCATTTTAGTAATGTAGACAATGTTAGAGCACAGTGTAGAATTTGCCAAAACAAAATCTCATATAAAGCTGGTTCTACGCACAACCTACACCGGCGTATGCGAACTGTGCACCCAACTGTGAAGCTAGCTGTAGTGGAGCTTCGAGAAACTAGTGGGCCTGCTAGTGATAGTGGTGGAGCCAGCACCTCCACACGTGGAGATGTATCCACTCAGTCAAGTAGGCCTACTCCATGACCCACAGCAACGCAGTCGTCTATGGACCAGTTCATGCCAAAGTCTATGTCTGTAGCAAAACAAGGCCAAATTGATATTGCATTGGCTAAAATGATTGCCACCGATTTTCAGCCTTTTTCAATCGTGTAGGACAGAGGTTTTAGAAATTATAGCAATAGTCGAAATCCAATGTACACAATTCCAAGCAGGAAAACCCTTTCAAAACTCCTGTGTCAGGGTCTGCAGTGAATCACAGCCAGTCGCCAGAGAGAAGCAAATGTAACCACAGGACATGTGACAGAGTTGATGGACACCCTATGTTCATAAAAGGACAGAAATGGAATATCATCACGTGCTATCAGAAACCGCTGCACTTGACCCCAGGTTTAAGAAGTTAGCCTTCGGTGATGCCAGAGCGATTGATGAGGCTCTTCAAAGAATAACCTCAACAGCAGGGAGGGACGGCACCAGCAGTCAGCTGGCTCAGACACCAGGGCAACAGGAAGAAGAGGGATCAGATGGAGGAGAAGCACCAGCAGTAGTGCTGCTGTTTGGATGCTGTTTGACGAGAGAGCAACTGGGGATGCAGCACGAAGGAATCACACAGCAGATGCCATAATAGAGGTCCGATCCTTTTTTGGAGAAGCCCCTTCTCCAAAGATCTGCATTAGGGGCCAAATCCGTTCCCTCTGAGAGGGTCTTCTCGAAAACGGGACAAATAATTACTGAGAGAAGAAACCGCATCAGCCCCTCGAAAGTGAGGCAGCTTGCATTTCTGAATGCAAATGTCTCATAAAAGCAAAACATGGTCAGCATTTCTGTGTGCTGCTGGTTATAACATGGCACTAAAGAAGAGAGAGAAAAGAGGGACCAGTTTAATGTTTTAAGTGGGATTCGGCAGTTTTGCACATTGTTCTTTATTTTTCTTTGATATGGTGCAATATTCTATTATTATGTTGTTCAGATTGTATTTGTTTTGAATTGTTACATTTATATTTACTTTGTTTAATTACATTAAAAAAGTTATACTTTAAATGCACATGTATAATAGAACCCTTTTTTAGATTTATTTCAATTTGTGGGATGCTGCAGTTTTGCAAATTGTTTTTTTATTTTTCTTTGATATGGTGCAATATTCCATTATGCTGTTCAGATTATATTCATTTGAATGGTTGTTGTTTTAACACCAATCATAGTCAAACTATCGCAAACTGATTGACTTACAAAAATACAAGACATATATTATTTAAAGAGCCGTTTGGGAGCCAAAAGAACCGACTCTTTTTGATGAGCTGAGCCGAACTAGCAGGTTCACTAAAAAGATCCGGAATGCTCATCACTATCGCTCTCCCTTGATTCTTTCCCAAATTGACGCCCAAGAGACCAAACAGTTCTCAGATCACACGCTCAGATCATGTTTAAGCCTCTGATTGGACAGTGAAACACACACGCTCGCACCTGCAGGCGACGTGCAGATGTTTCATTTCTCTCTCATACAGTCATGGCTGAAGCCAGCACAAATTCCTACTCATTTATGTGTCCAGGTTAAACGTGGGACATCCCTCATTATATACAAACAGTCGGTTAAATTCATGGTTATTGCATCATTTTCAGATCTATTAGAAGCGAGTAATAGACGAAACAACAATGTAATTTAACCAATTGACTGGCCAGAGATCAGGGCATTCATCAGCAAAGACGCCGTACCAGCTGATAGTATTTTGGACAACCAAATTGAACTAAAAATGATTGATGAAATCGAAGTGTGTCAGCTGTATGGTGATTTGCGATTCATAACTTACATTTTACTGGTACTACCAGTAGTAGTAGGCCAACCGATAACACCACGACGGAATGCGTTTGAAGTGATGATGCGCCGCCGAGGACAGCTAGCGAGTCCAGGAAAGTACATCGCCAGTGACACGGACGCACTGCGCAGATCCGCAGGCGTGGGGCTTTTCGTGGCAGCCAGACGGGACAATCGAAGGAGGATGCGGTGAACAAAGTTACCGGGCTTGAATTCAGTCACGCTTGCTCTATGTAGGTTTGATGCTTCTAATTGTGCATGTTTTCGCTCGCTCGCCTCACTTTTCTTGGGAGAAAATCCGTTCAACAGTGAATCCATTTTTGTCTGGCTTTAGCATATTTTACGTGCCACAACTCCGCCACTCAGGCTCCTAACAGTAGGGGGTCAGGCATATTTTATTCGTGTCTGGTGCTACGTGCTCTCTAACAACCAAACCTCTCATAGCCACCGAGGGCGAGCCATGAACAAAGACAGAGACCAACGATTGATTCAATGAGAATTGAAGCTGAGACTGTCCGTTAACAGCTACTTAAAGTAACCCCCGGGCCATGTTTTCAGACTCTGCGCGGGGGTTGTCATGATAACAGTCATTGGTTGGCACATTGATGCACCTGTCTGTACTGTCTCTCACTACCTCGAAAGGAACGCTGAACTCAGCTGGGTGCCACCCACCCTCAGCCTTTACAGCGTGTTCAAATGCCTTGTTTTACCTCAGCCTTCCTCCCTCCTTTTAATTTAAAAAAAAATTCTACAAACTCTTCATATCCCTACCTCGCCAAATACAGTTTCATCGACATCAAGGAGGATGATGTCAAATGATCCGTCAGACACAGTGTTCCGTTTTCATCTGATGTTGCCGCTCTCGACTTTTTATAGCAGCGGGGTTTGGATGATTCTGCCTTTGGCTGAGTCATGTAAACAGTCGCTCTGACTGGCACGCGGATAGGAATACAGACATTAAGCCCTTTTAATCTATGGAAGTTTTGAATATAGTATTTGGTATATTAGCATCATTGTAACTAGGATTATATATATGTGTTACAGTTTCGAGTCATGTTATTGTCTTCCTAATATGTTGCATTGTAAAGGCTGCACCTGCAAAAACAATGATTGGATTTAGCCTACTTTGGTTTATCTAATTGATCTTTAGGTGACAATGCGTGTGGGGTTAATAATGGTGGCTGCGGGAGCCTGTGTCTGGCCATTCCCGGTAGCAGAGTGTGTGCCTGCGCTGACAACCAGTACCTGGACACGAATAACCTCACCTGCTCCTGTAAGCCCTGTCGAATACACTCTTGCTCAAACATACAAGGCCCGTTCAGCCTGACACTCCACATCAATGACCATGGCAATCAATAGGAATAAATGACAGCGGCAATCAATAGGAATAAATGACAGCAGATAAGATATGCCCATGTAGAACTCAATATGCCAGTACTGATTTTTCAATGCCAGCATGCATATAACATAAAATAAATGTTTCATCAGTTGTGGCTCTTTTGAGGAATATGTTCTGCGGAGTGTGAAGGTGAGCCAGCAAGTGGATGTGTGTGTGTGTGTTTGCTTGCAGCCACATTGGGTGATTCAGGGGACCACGGGGAGCCACAGAGATGTGGGAATGAAGAGTTCCAGTGTAGGAACCGGCGTTGTGTCCAGGCCTCCTGGAAATGTGATGGGGACGATGACTGTTTGGACGGAAGTGATGAGGAACCGCACATCTGCTGTAGGTCTTATTCTGCGTGTTAGAAAACATATCATTTTGCATTTATGGAAAATAGGACATGTCCCAGAGACTGATTCCAAAGGAAAAAATCATTAAGTTAAAATTAGCAACATACATCATCTATGCAAGACTGAAATTGCTAGGCTGACTTTTTCTGTCATGCTTTCTAGCTAGCTATCCAATATCTATGATCAAAATAAATTGTATTTGTCACATGCGCTGAATACAACAGGTATTACAACAGGTATTACCTTACAGTGAAATGCTTACTTAATGCTTACTTACAAGCCCTTAACCAACAATGCAGTTTTAAGAAAAATACCTAAAGAAAAATAAGAAGTTAAAGTAACAAATAACAAACACATTAATATGATTGCATGACAGTTTACATCAAAGACTAAATATCAAAGCAATTTTTGCCCATCATCACAGATAATCGTAGTTGCCCCGCGGATCAGTTCAAGTGTCTGAACAACCGCTGCATTCCCAAGAGGTGGCTCTGTGACGGGACCAACGACTGTGGGAACAACGAGGACGAGTCCAACTTCACCTGCTCTGGTATGCCGCTGTCTGCTCTACTTAGAGGCCCGTCTAGCTCATATGGACCAGGATGCAACTGCCAGATTCCATGTTGTAGAACAAACTTTAGTGATCTCCAAGTTTCTCCAACCAGAGAGTCATTTGGGAAAGGTTCTGTCAGAGCAGAGGCCATTGGAGAATACTCAGAGAGGAGGTGACAACTCTTACACGACTTAAACAAGCACTACTGCATGATTTCCCGTGCTGGTGAGGGACGCGTATGTCAAAGATTCCCAATGGCCTCCGTGCTACTGCACATCATGAATGTATCTATACACTGGGATAATTCATCATCTTCTCCAACCAGAAGACTTGACCAGGATATGCACACCTCCTCTGGGGGTTTTGTTAGGGGATGTAGATGAGAAATGTTTTTGTTTCACTTCATCCTTATCAAGGTGTTTCAGTTGGCAGATGTTGACACAATGCCGATCCTGAACACGGATAGGATGATTCCATAAGAAAGAAAATGGCGATTTATATGAATGATATCCTGGTTTCAATTTTATTTTTATTTTTACGTTCACTTTTTGATCTCTGTGAATAAATAGATTACTGTGAGTAGATAGCGAGCCAATTCTCTAGGACGACCAGTCACAGAGAAACCAAATCCAGATCTTTTAGCACTAAAGGGCTCCTGAGTGGCGCAGCAGTCTAAGGCACTGCATCTCAGTGCTAGAGGTGTCACTACTACAGACCCTGGTTCAATTCCAGGCCGTATCACAACTTGCCGTGATTGGGAGTACAATAGGGAGGCGCACAATTGGCCCAACGTCGTCCGGGTTAGAGTTTGGCCTGAGTAGGCCGTCATTGTAAATAAGAATTTGTTCTTAAACGGACTTGGATTGTTAAATAAAGGTTAAATAAAATAAAAAAATATATGCAACACACATGGCCTGCTGGCTCTCTATGCGGAATCAAATGTTATAGAACATGAACAGTAAACGTAAAAGATCAGACATTACTTAAAAATGTCCCCTGCTATAATGGTGTGGATTCACTCACTGAAATAGGCCAGGCCTAGTCAATGCACTTTATTTAAGTACTTATTAAGACCATACTGGTAATGAAAAGCACTATATTACTGTTGCATAACAGAATAGAAAAACGTAACTTTTCTAATGGGAACTTCGGTGTAGTAAAATAATGTTATAAAAATGATATTTTATAATTGCTATTAATGTTTTCAGCGGGATCATGCCAAGCTGACCAGTTCTCCTGTGAGAACGGGAGATGCATCCCAGAGTCCTGGCGTTGTGACAGGGATGACGACTGTGGGGACCACTCTGATGAGACCGCCTCTTGTGGTGAGCTTCTGGACAAGTTTCCATTAAAAGGTTCAATTAAGTCACAGCTGTGTTGAGATATTCATACTGGCATACTACTTAGAATGAAGAAGTCCATTGGACAAGACATTCTTCGTGATATGTTAGCCTGGGCATTTTCTTAACACTCCAGCCGTGACAAATCAATGGGTTTTTCCCTCCTTTGGTTCCTTCCACTTGGATAGGTTGACTTAAATCGAAATGATATCAACATTAGCCTAACATTTCAGAAATCATTCGCAATGTTTTTGAGACTTTTTCTATCGTCGCATTATGTCATTCCACTGTGAGCCTTGTATTTTACCTACCCATCATGTTAATTGAATTTAGCATGCAGGCTACCCTCTGGGCACGCTCTGACAACCTCTGGAGCAGACAACACAACATGACGATGGAGAGAAAGGCTTTTAATATTTAAAATATGAAATAGCTGGGACTCTCCCTGTCATGAGGGGGATAATTATTTCTTCCTTCTCTGAAACAATAGCATGCATGGGCTTTCAAAGATGTAGATCAGGGATTGGCACCTGGCATCATCCCCAACCCTTCCTTGCTGTTGAGAGTTAGTACCCAAGATGCAATTTTGAAATTTGGTTGTATGCATCAGCAGCTTTTGTCTTGTTATGTCAGTCACTGACAGTCACACGGTTAGCCATGTCGGGCTACTATTTTTATATTGATAAGTTAGTCTAGGGACCAGCTATCTAAACTTGTCGTGATCATGGTCAAATTACAGACCGGGGGACCCCCATTGATTTTGTTAGTCACTCTCACTCAGATATCATATTCAAAACGGGAAACATTCCTCGCCAAACATATGGTGAAATGTATAGATGTGCAGGAAATTAGCTGTAAATCTGCTGATGCTGTTGATGTAGGCCAGGACCAGCCTTTCAACGCATTTCATGGCTACAGATGTGAGTGCTACGGGGTCGTAATCAATTTGGCGTGTTACCTTGGCGTTCTTGGGCACAGGGGCTATGGTGATCTGCTTGAAACATGTAGGTATTACAGACTGGGTCAGGGAGAGGTTGAAAATGTCTGTGAAGACACAAATGCAAGTTCAAACAGACTCAAAGACACCCACGACACCTGCACATGAACCCCAAATGACCCTTTCCCCAGGTCAGGTATCCCACAATGTGAATACACCCTCTTCTGGCGAGGATACATCTAAAAAGACTGTAAATCACCATCACCACAGAGTTGTTGAACCAAAGCAATGTAATGTAATCGGATATCACCTCTCTACACTTGTTTTAGATAAGAGGGAAAAGTAACAGGCAGTAGGACACTGTCTGCAAAACAATCGGCAAGGACAATTTGAACCTTCTGTTACAAAATGTAGCTGTGAATGATACTTTTCTGTTACCTCTGGTGCTACTTAGAAACTGCTTCACAAGTACAAACAGAGACAGCCAGTGTTCACAGTCATTACAGTTCCTGCTTGGCTTCCTTAAATCTAATTCAAGCTTGCACTGAAAAACATTTTGCTCACTCCAATTTTTTAAAACTTCAGAATTAAAAGGCAATGCCAACTCACATAACTGTGCCAATGTCTCCTGCATCTAATGTGTAATAATAACATGTTCACCCACACTGTTTCAGAGGTTTTAAGTGCATGCAGTGTGTAAATTACTGGCCTATGTGATTCTGGACAGTCGTAATTGATCAATTCCTGTCATCAAAAGTGTTTTGTTAGAAAAAAGTCTTTGTATTACGACAATAACACATTTTATTTTTTCTTTCTTTCTTAACAGATTTCGCCACATGTGAGCCCCTCACACAGTTCAGCTGTTCCAATGGAAGGTGCGTTAGTGTGAAATGGCACTGTGACTCAGGTGAGTGGCATTTTTCTGTGAACACTCTCTTTTTACAGTTCAATTTTCTACCTCAGTGGGAAAAACTGCCTGATTTTAAATGGCGCCATTACAACAACCAGTGTACAACCAGAATTGGTTGTAATCTGGTTGTAACAACATAATTTCAACCAGTTTTCCTTACTGGGAAAATGCCATGGGATGGAACTGCACTCTCAAGAAGCAGCTTGCTGGATGATTACATTTCACCTTCTCTGAACCACGCTGTGACTCTCACACTGTTTCTTAATCTCCCTTCTGTCCTCACCCCCTTCCATCCATTCCCCCTCTCTCCGTCCATTCCCGCTCTCTCCGTCCATTCCCCCTCTCCCCATCCATTCCCACTCTCTTCCGTCTGTTCCCCCTCTCTCCGTCCATTCCCCCTCTCTCCGTCCGTTCTCCCTCTCTTCTGTCTGTTCCCCCTCTTTCCGTCTGTTCCCCATCCATTCCCCCTCTCCCGTCCATTCCCTGTTCCCCCTCTCTCCCCCCTCCGTTCCCCCTCTCTCCCGTCCGTTCCGTCCGTTACCTCTCTTCCATCCATTCCCCCTCTCTCCGTCCGTTCCCCCTCTCTTCCGTCTGTTCCCCCTCTCTCCCGTCCATTCCCCCTCTCTCCGTCCATTCCCCCTCTCTCCGTCCGGTCTCCCTCTCCTCCGTCTGTTCCCCCTCTCTTCCGTCTGTTCCCTCTCTTCCATCCATTCCCCCTCTCTCCGTCCGTTCTCCCTCTCTTCCATCCATTCCCCCTCTCTCCGTCCGTTCCCCCTCTCTTCCGTCTGTTCCCCCTCTCTTCCGTCTGTTCTCCCTCTCTTCTGTCTGTTCCCCCTCTTCCGTCTGTTCCCCCTCTCTTCCGTCTGTTCCCCCTCTCTTCCGTCTGTTCCCCCTCTCTTCCATCTGTTCCCCCTCTCTTCCGTCCGTTCCCCCTCTCTTCCGTCCGTTCCCCCTCTCTTTCGTCCGTTCCCCTCTCTTCGATCCGTTCCCCCTCTCTTCCGTCCGTTCCCCCTCTCTTCCGTCCGTTCCCCCTCTCTCCGTCTGTTCCCCCTCTCTCCCGTCTGTTCTCCCTCTCTTCCGTCTGTTCCCCCTCTCTTCCGTCTGTTCCCCCTCTCTTCCGTCTGTTCCCCCTCTCTCCGTCCGTTCTCCCTCTCTTCCGTCTGTTCCCCCTCTCCGTCCGTTCCCCCTCTCTTCCGTCCGTTCCCCCTCTCTTCGGTCCGTTCCCCCTCTCTTCCGTCCGTTCCCCCTCTCTTCCGTCCGTTCCCTCTCTCTCCGTCTGTTCCCCCTCTCTTCCGTCTGTTCCCCCTCTCTTCCGTCTGTTCCCCCTCTCTTCCGTCCGTTCCCCCTCTCTTCCGTCTGTTCCCCCTCTCTCCGTCCGTTCTCCCTCTCTTCCGTCTGTTCCCCCTCTCTCCGTCCGTTCTCCCTCTCTTCCGTCTGTTCCCCCTCTCTCCGTCCGTTCTCCCTCTCTTCCGTCCGTTCTCCCTCTCTCTCCGTCTGTTCCCCCTCTCTTCCGTCCGTTCTCCCTCTCTTCCGTCTGTTCTCCCTCTCTTCCGTCTGTTCCCCCTCTCTTCCGTCTGTTCCCCCTCTCTTCCGTCTGTTCCCCATCTTTTCCCTTCTCCCCCATATCTTCTCATTCTCCCCCTCCTTAACCCCTCCTTTTCCCATCTCCCCATCCTTTCCCCCTCTCCCTTTCCACCTCACCCAGATGATGACTGTGGGGATGGTAGTGACGAGGTGGGTTGTGTCCATGCCTGTTCCAGTGCCCAATTCCAGTGTGCCAGTGGGAAGTGTATCCCTGACCACTGGGTCTGTGACGGGGACGATGACTGTGGGGACAACAGTGATGAGAACACCACCTGCACTGGGACAGGTGAGGGAAAAACACACTCACTTTCCATTATTCTATCTGCCTTACGGCGAATCACACCCTTCGGATTGAAGTCTTAGATCTGTGAAAGTATAGTGTAGTCAGAGGATATGCTCAATATAGTCTTTGAAATGGGGATGCTATTCATCACACTTCAGGGGATGCGGTTAGGAATGTGGGTTTGAGATGCACAGTATCTGTCCTTGTAAAAATAGCCCTTACCCAAGAAAGAAGTACTTTATTTGCTGAAGTGCATAGCCCTACCTGAACTCCGTACTTGTAAATGTATCTTTATCTCTCTGAACCACCGTCTCTCCTATAGCCTCGGTATCAGCTGATGACTGCAGCGGAGAGGAGTTCCATTGCCGGGACGACGGTGGCACCTGTGTCCCCGAGCGCTGGAGGTGTGACGGGGACAAGGACTGCGAGGACGGGAGTGACGAGGCAGACTGTGAAGGCACCAGCAGAATGTGCGACCCACACGCAAAGTTCACCTGTCAAACCTCAGGTACGGCACTGAAGCTACTGTGAAAACACTTTAGGAGAGAAATGCTGCGCACTCTGTGGCTCTGATGCAGTGCATACAGTATCATTAAATACCCATGTTTAGCTGTAGAAAGCTACACTGCTTTCATCAAAGTGTCATCTGGACTGTAGCTACTGTGACCGGCACAAAAAGCTCACCTGTAAAACCTCAGGTACTGTAGCTACCTCTCCAGATGTATTGTGTTCCGTGTGTACTCTGCATACAGGACTGTACACTATGCCCCCAAAATGAACCCGAGCGGCCATGTTTTTTATGTCAACCTCTCAGTTATTACCATAGACATAAATCAAATGAATGTATCTCTGGTTATTACCCTGAAATGGTCTTAATCTGTGTCCTTGGTGTACAGGCACACATTGGGTAAACTGATATAAGCCTACAGGGTTAGAATTCACACACAATGGTGAAGAAAAAGCCAGCGAGCCTTTCATGTCTTTTATGATACCTGCAGGGCGTCTCCACGCTTTATCATGTAGCCATGCCAGTAAAATGGGAATACTTTGGATACTTTATGTGGCCCCTAAAACAGTTCCACATGGTTGTGGTAAATCAAATCGGCCGAGGAGTTGCAGATCTCCCAATGTGAGTTGGTCATATTATTGGGCCAATAGTTACATGGAGTTGATATGAATCATCTGTACGGTGCACTGCGTTATGTATGATTGGTCTTAAAGTGGGGAATTCACACGAGAAAAGCCTCTAGCTTAGTTCACTGATCTCATGCTGTTAAAAGGCTTAACACACATCATTCACTTACCATGCAAAATTCAGTAAAATATCATGAGGAGTTTTAAGATTCACAAAAAGCAGGCCTTAACGGTAACACAGTTGATAATGGCAAGGCTTTTGAGAGGGGAAGCACAGCCTATCCAGCCATGAAGCACAGTGCCAATGGAAGAGACATGCCTTTTTGGCCGGTGAATCTCCTATTTAGAAACATAAAAAGCAATTGGTCCCCCCCCAATTTCGTTTAATTTGATTCAAGACCAAGCGTAGCCTAGCCTCCCCTTAATCTAGGCTGGTTTAAAAGTGTCGCATAGGTGCGTATTTTATCCCGGCCGTTATCTAACTAGCCTATGAGTAAAGGGTTTAAATGGTCTACTGAGAGTGCTTGAATGTATTTTGGAGGTTTTTGCCCTCATGTTTTTCATCATTCACAATTCACATACCTGCATACTTCATTTTGCTTTTTCATCATTCACAATTCACATACCTGCATACTTCATTTAGCTTTTTCATCATTCACAATTCACATACCTGCATACTTCATTTAGCTTTTTCATCATTCACAATTCACATACCTGCATACTTCATTTTGCTTTTTCATTCAGTACCTGATACTTCATTTTGCCATCATTCCATTTACCTGCATACTTCATTTAGCTTTTTCATCATTCACAATTCACATACCTGCATACTTCATTTTGCCATCATTCACAATTCACATACCTGCATACTTCATTTTGCTTTTTCATCATTCAAAATTCACATACCTGCATACTTCATTTTGCTTTTTCAGTTGACTATCCATCACCATTTTCAAAGAGCGCCTCTCGTCCGAACTATTCCACCCTCCTAAAATGCCATATCAACTGCAATTTCTTTTTTGGGGGGGGGGGGGGGGATCTTCTTTGCACATAAACCACAATACAATTGACAGGAGCCAAGTATTTTGTATAGACGTGCGAATGTTACGCTTAAAGACATTTAGGCCTACGTGTGCACACGGTACCCTGGAACGAGAGAAGCGATTTCCGATATCATGACCCGATCCTATTTAGAAATATTGCTGTTGGTTTAAAAAGCAGATACATTGTTTTTTTTGTTTCATTCGCTTAAAAACAAAACGCGCTAGAAAGATTCACCGTCCGTTGGTCTATGGTGAGAACGTACATGACCGAATGCAATGCTATTTCATCTTCCATTTCTGGAGATGTGCAAAAAAGATCTGTAAGATGGTTCCATGATGTTTATAAAACGTTACGTTTGCGAGCAGTGTAACAGTGAGTGGACCCCCCCCCCCCTTCTCTTTGTATTGGATCCTGTGAAAA
This sequence comes from Oncorhynchus gorbuscha, assembly GCF_021184085.1. Lineage (NCBI taxonomy): Eukaryota > Metazoa > Chordata > Actinopteri > Salmoniformes > Salmonidae > Oncorhynchus > Oncorhynchus gorbuscha. The sequence goes on from NC_060193.1 coordinate 44,934,911, forward strand.
GTTTGGATGTGCGCAAAACCAGCTGTATTATACGACCTCGGGGAGCAATTATGGTGCCTGTAACTGTATTCAGATGTAGCCTATTTAAAACAGGTTGTTTTGTTTTCATTCAAATTTGATTATGTCCTGTCTTTTTCAGTGCTTATTAATAGCCTAGTGAATTTAATCTAGTTTTTGACTACGTTTGGCATGTCCATGTCCAGACTACAACAGTACGGCTAGCCCCTATCTGTGTGAAATCTATAGAAAATGTGTGAAATGCAAAAATGCTCAAGAGCAGGCTATTTAACGAACTAGGCTATTTTGGATTCCCGCCAGCGCTAAGATTGACCATTGCGTTAGGTTTGTTAAAAAAGACCCCTCAGCGTGGATTCTAAAACAGCTTCATTAGGATGCCCGGTTGGAATCGCAGTATTTTGTCAAACAAAACAAATTAAAGTGAACAGAAAGAACATACCTCCAACAATAGATCAACCCACTGTTGTTTGAATTGAAATAATTGGCAGACTCAGCTCTGATTTGTATTCACTGTGTCTGTCCAGACTAAGCTGACTGCCTTACGCTGAGGCTGACAAAGTATAGCCTTTGAAAATATATAGGAGGCATCCCAAATGGAACCCTATTCCCTATGCAGTGCACTACTTTTAACCAGAGCCATTATGGGCCCTGGTCAAACGAGTCCACCATATAGGGAATAGGGTGCCATTTGGGACAAATGAATAGTCTTTCATTAGGCCTTGTTGCAAGCCACGTAAACAGGATTTATTCCAGGGTTTCCTCATCAATACCACAGATTAAAGCTGAGGTGGGCTGCCTCTCTGCTAGCACCATACACTTTACTTTCTTCTGATGCCTAAAGCGCTTTTATTCCTCAGCTTTTCAGGATTCCTCTGAGACTGTGCTTTTTACCTCGCTGCTTCCAATAATTGCTTCCTATTTCCTGCAATTGTTTCTAAAAGCTTCTATTTCCAGTCACTTTAGAGGCATTTGACCAACTACCTAGAATCAGCAGAATTGCTTCATTTGATGGTATTGACAGTTTAGGTTTAGGTATCACTATGACCATTTTCTCACCAGTTTATACCTGATAGTTTCTGTTCTCTCCAAGAAAATGGACAATCAATTCTTATTTTTGTACTTACGGTTGAAACGTGGGTTTGTTATCATTCACAATATCTCTTATAAGGACTTTTTTTTGTTGCAATTATGTCCCTCGCCTCATCACCTGATCTCTCTCTGTTTCTCCCCTCGCAGGCAAGTGTATCAGTAAGAGCTGGGTGTGTGACGGGGACTATGACTGTGAGGATCTGTCCGATGAGGAAGGCTGTGAGATGTCGCCATGTAAACCTCCCAGATACCCCTGTGCCAACGACACCTCCGTCTGCCTGCCTCCCGAGAGCATCTGCAACGGGAGATACGACTGCTCTGACCACTCTGACGAGGGACACTTCTGTGGTATGACCTTTGTTCCGATCACTTCTAACCAATTCTCTTGGTCCTATTTCTCTCACTGGAGTCAATTCTCTCGGTCCCCACTTCAATGAATTATTAAATATCATTCTATTTTTTTTCACTTCATTCTATATTTTCTTTGTCTTCCTCCTATAGCCCGACCAGCAAATATATGTTGACAGACAGTGTTGAGCTGTTGTAAATCAGCAGCAGTGCTTGCTTTGGCATTGTCCATCTGTCCTCGTATTCCCTGCTGAACTCAGGGAGAAACCCGGAGAGAACAAGCTGTTGAGGCTGGAGAGGATATAACTCTTGCTGACCAAGATCCTTAGTTTTCTCTGGAAACACTCCAAAATCGGCAGGGAAGAGACAGAGGAGACATATTAATAGTGAAGGGGATTAGGGTTTATAACAGAGACAATCCTTTTGTTTGGACCACATGGGCTAGATGATCGTAGCAGTGGGGGTCAGGCTTAGGCAATGGAGTTAGGCCCGATGAACACCTTATGTTCACATGAATGACATGCCCAGGGATTACCACATGACACTTTGTCCATAGAAAGAAAAAAAATGCGAGACAGATATGACAGGACAGTTGTGTTCACTTCCTTGTGGGGTAGTTGAGCCCCTATGTCACGAGTCGACGAGGACGTGCAGTACATCGGTTTCCATCCATCACTACTCCCGGACTTTCCTTCCATACACCTGTCTGTGTTCTCTGAATCAGTCTGCTCACCTCTCATCACCTTTCTTTGTCTTCTTCTCTTGCCATCTCAGCCGATTGCATTTTGGTTAACGGCGGCTGTAGCCACCAGTGTGCAGTGGCTCCTGGGAGGGGCGTGGCGTGCTCCTGCCCGCCGGGGCTCAATCTAAGCCCAGACAACAGGACGTGCCAGATCCTGGACTACTGCTCCAGGCACCTCAAGTGCAGCCAAGTGTGTGAGCAGTACAAAGCAACCGTCAAGTGTTCCTGCTACCCAGGCTGGAGGCTGGAACTAGATGGGGACACCTGCCAGAGTACAGGTAGCTGGTGTTAAGCTCTGTGTGACATGGCTGATAAGTCTTTCCGACACATACCTGCGCTCTGTGGAACTTCCCAAGGACTGCCCATAGAAACGAGAATTCTGATTCTATTTCTGTGTACCTGTGTGTCTCAGTCAGTAGAGCATGGCGCTTGCAACGCCAAGGGTTGTGGGTTTGACCTGCTGGGAGCACCCATAAGTAAAATGTATGCACGCGTGACTGTAAGTCACTTTGGATGAAAAGCGTTTGCTAAATGGCATATATTGTTATATTCTATGGGACAGCCATCCTTACCCTTGTGCCTTAAATCCACATATAAAAAGCAATGTGATAGATTATATTCCTAGACATTCCATTTATATAGTAGTTAAATACCTTTGTAAGAATCAGTACCCATTTGAATATTGGCCATTTATACACATGTGGCTTTATAGGCCTTTTTTTCTCTTCATCAATGTCTCCCAGTTATATAATGTAACATCTGGTAATTGTATTGAATACACTCGTTTTTTCCATCTAAAATGCTACACTGTCGGTTGGAGATGAATCCGCCAAAGGTTTCTGTACTCGTTTTATGGCAAGATGAGCTAAACGAGATAATGTGATAGGAAAATGAAAGATGACTTCATTAATGAAACGACGATCTATTCCATGATTATTGACTTCAATATAACCTCACTCACAAAATAAACTAACACGAGTTGCTATTCTAGCAGACGAACAGCACCGTGTTTTTGTGTATCTGCGTGAGAATCTGCATTAGTATGCAATATTTATGATCAAAAATGTATTTCTTGACTTATTTCTTCTTTCCTTCCTCAGATCCCTTTGAGGCATTCATCATTTTCTCCATCCGCCATGAGATCAGGAGGATCGATCTCCACAGGCGAGACTACAGCCTTCTAGTTCCTGGTTTGAGGAACACGATCGCCTTAGACTTCCACTTCGATCAGAGTCGACTCTACTGGACCGATGTGGTTGAGGATAAGATATACAGGGGGAAGCTGCTAGACTCTGCTGGTAGGAACACATACGAATTTGGTTGGACATTTGTTTTTATTTTTGGTTAAGCTGAGTTGTTGATGTTTAATTGAGGTCACGGGGAAAGTGTTGTATTGGCTATATTTAGCTCTCCTCTCAACTCCACTGAAGACTTCCTAAACCAAGGCCTATTTTACCTGTGTTTCAGCATGTCCTCTTGCCCTCTTATGTGCTAGTGTGTTGGTCCTTTACTGTTATTGGTTCCTTACAGGTGTGACAGGGATTGAAGTGGTGGTCCAACATGGACTGGCTACTCCGGAGGGTCTGGCCGTTGATTGGATAGCAGGGAACCTCTATTGGATCGACAGCAACTTAGATCAGATAGAGGTGGCCAAGCTAAACGGGAATCTCCGGACCACACTGATCGCCGGAGGGATGGAGCACCCACGAGCCATCGCTCTGGATCCTGAGCAGGGGTTAGTTATCTCTGAGTGAGTGAGTGAGTGAGTGAGTGAGTGAGTGAGTGAGTGAGTGAGTGAGTGAGTGAGTGAGTGAGTGAGTACTCTTTAACGAGGATATGCATTTCTTACATAATCTTGTTTTGATATGAATGACCTTAGGGTGAGGTAGACTTGATTCTGATCAATTCCTTAATCCATTTCACATGGATGACTATTCTTATTTGAGTATTTTGTGGTTTAGAATTATTTTCTGGACAGACTGGGATGCCACCTTCCCTCGGATCGAGGCTGCTTCTATGAGCGGAGGAGGACGCCATGTTGTCTTCAGAGACATGGAGATAGGAGCGTGGCCTAATGGTCTTACTCTGGACCTTATGGAGAAGAGGGTTGTGTGGACTGATGCCAGGTGGGTTATATGCCTGTACCTGTCTATATAGGGTCAATTCCCCATCAATTCTATTTCAATTCAGGAAGTCAACTGAAATTCCAATTTAGATGAGGATTTCAGTTGACTTCCTGAATTGGCTGAATTGAGTTGGAATTCACCCCAACCCTGCTGGTAGAATCAAATGATTCTAATAGACAAACATCTATCTTCATCTCAACAGGTCTGATGCCATATTCTCTGCTCTGTACGATGGGACTGGTGTGATAGAGATTCTGAAGGGACATGAGTACCTGTCACATCCCTTCGCTGTCTGTCTCTACGGAGGTAGTGTCTACTGGACTGACTGGAGGACCAACACTCTGGCTAGGGCTAACAAGTGGACAGGGGCCAATGTGACAGTCATCCAGAAAACCAGCGCCCAGCCATTTGACCTTCAGATATACCACCCCAGCAGACAACCACAAGGTAGGCTACGACACTCTCTCAAACATTAAGATCACAAGGTTGAAAAGAGAGCGGATGTTTTGAATTAAAAACAACCTTCTCAGCTGGACAGGTTGAATAGTTTTGTTTACTTAGATCATAATGAATAATTTGTTGTATGGTTGTGTTTTAAATTTGTTGTTACATCTGTGTCTCACAAAATACTTTTCACTTTCTATGTCCAAAGTTCTCTGAGAGATAAGTCCAGTCATTCTGGACGGTTTAGTCTAAATTACACTACAGTGCCTGGAAGTACGATGACGTTGCTAAAGTAGTCAAATATTTAGTAGGAAACAACTTTGCCAGCATTATCATATCGTCAAATTTACTTTAGACATATGGAAAAGTTGTCATTAGCTTGCAAAGTCTGTCAAAAATAGCTATCAATGCTAATGCTAGCTAGCTAAATTCTGTTGGCCTCCCTTCAATCTTAGCTAGCTAGCTAACATTATACAGCATCTAAAGTCAATCTGGCAACTTAAAATGATAACAAAAGATTTCATACTAATTATTTGTCTCCTTTTGAATGTCATTGTATTTCCAAGCCACTGCAATACACTTTGGATGAAATCTTCATCGGCTCTGATTGACGATACATTGAGTAGAATACTTAGGCATCAGTCCAAAAATGAACGTTCAAAACAATATTGTGACTAAACAACTAACCCAAGAATTGGTTCATCAGGCTTCATTTTCTCTGTCTGGACTTTTGGCAGTAGGGTTCATTTACAGGACTCTGCCTTTCACAAATCAAATAAGTTTCCTTCCAAGAGTATCAGAATCTTGTATTAAAATAAACCACACTAGTTGATTATTGAAACCACATTTAGTTGAATATTGAACAACTTCCTGTCCTCTCCCCCTCTCTCGACGATAGCCTCAAATCCCTGCGAGGCGAATGGCGGTCGTGGACCCTGCTCCCATCTATGCCTTATCAACTACAACCGCACCGCATCCTGTGCCTGCCCTCACCTCATGAAGATATCTGCAGACAACTGTTCCTGCTTCAGTGAGTGAAGCTCACCCCTTCATCCGTTTGTCAGTCTGTCCTTACTTCAGTCTCTCCGTCCAGCCATCGCACCATCTATCTATCTTGCCATTCATTCATTCACACAATCCTCCACATTCATACACTATAGTGCATGTCCCTCAAAAGTGAGTCATTTCGAAACACAGCAGGTTTCTACTGTTTTGAGATAAGACCCGCTTGATTCTGAACTTTGAACGCAGGCTACACGAAGCAATGTCAACGTCCAGTTTTCTCTTGTCCTTCAACAGCACTGAAGAGATTCCTTCTGTATGTGAGGCGAACCGAGATCCGTGGCGTGGACATTGACAACCCTTACCTGAACCTGATCACAGCCCTGACGGTCCCAGATATAGATGAGGTCACAGCAGTGGACTATGATGCATCAGCGAGGAACGAATCTACTGGACTGACGTCAAAACACAAACCATCAAACGGTCCTCCATCAAAGGAACCGCAATAGAGACGATCGTATCCGGAGGTAGAGAAAGATGTTCACCTCTGTGTTCTGAAACGTACCGGTTTTCTGACACTTTATGTAACTGAACCAAAATGTTTGTTGTAAAATGTTTTCTCGGACTGTTACACTGTTTTGCGTCCATTTTAAGGTCCTTTTCATAGGTAACCCGTTCTAATTTTCACAGTGCACCTGTCAGGTTGTTGACTCCGTACATGACTTTATTGAAGAGATGAGCGTGACCGTATTGATGTTGTCTTCTGCATATCCTTTGTTTTCCAGGTATCGTTAATGTAAGAGGTCTGGCCCTGGACTGGCTCTCCAGGAACCTGTATTGGATTAGTTCAGAAAGCGACGAGTCACAGATAAACGTGGCGAGGCTAGACGGGTCCCTGAAAACCTCTGTGGTTCACGGGATTGAGAAGCCCAAGTGTCTCACCGTACATCCGTCTAAAGGGTAAGATTCCAGTTTTGTATGTACTTGTATACAGTTCAATGTCTGATATTGATTAGGTATAACAAGTTATAGTCAAATTAATGCTAGTTACATGACATGATAAATGAGGCACTTTTGTGTTGGTGTTTTGTATGCAAAATATTGTTTTCCTATTGAGTTTTTACCTTCCAGGAAAATGTATTGGACAGATGGCAACACAATCAACGTGGCCAACATGGATGGAAGCAATAGCAAGATCATTCAACAGAACCAGAGAGAGCCAGTTGGTAAATGTCACACGCACAGTACAAAACATCCACATTTAGTGGCCAGTACCAGTTGTCTTCTGCCATTGTATATTGCACGACAACAGTAGTGCTACTATCTGGTAACAAACAATATTGCAAGATTGAGTGAGACGATTGGTAGAACAGCAACCCAATAATATGCCCGGTCACAACACTAATCGATGATGTCTCTCCTAGGCCTGTCGATAGACTACACGTCAGACAAGCTGTACTGGATCAGTGGAGGCAACGCCACCGTCAACAGGTGTAGTCTGGACGGTAGTGGTCTGGAAGTGCTGGAGACCATGAAGGAGGAGCTGGTTAAAGTCACGGCTCTAGCTGTTATGGGTGAGTGGCGAGAGCTTAGAGCATGGGCCCGTGTTCATAAAGTGTCTCAAGAGTAAGATGCGCTGGTCTAGGATCAGTTTAGCACGACTACCCTTTTTGTCTTAGAAAGTGCCTGATATAAATATGTTGTGCCCTTCCAGCTCATGAAAGTATTTTCTGCCCAAATTGTATTTTGTTTTGAGTACTAGTCCATTGATTTTTGGGTTTGTTTTTATCTGGAGTAAAAGGGGTTTTTGACAGCGATGAACCTTTGCTGTCTTCTTGCATTCTATTACTTGTCCGTTTCCCCCTTTCTGTTTATGTCTGTCTCTGAAACTATTCTAATTCACGTTTAAAATTGCATCCCGTCTGATAAAATGCCTCATCCAGACAGAACTCTTTAGGGAAGTTTCTCTGGCTTCAGTGGGACTTGTTTAGCCTCTACAGTGATGGGCGACAGAGCTGCCTCCCGCTACACAAACAGAACACAGTAACCAGGCTTTCTGACTTAGTGATGGGAAACCTGGGCTTTCGATCCGTCCGGCTCACCGACTGTCTGTTCCAGGTTTACTTATAGCTGTAGTGGTGATTGTATAATATTGTATTGTATTGTGTTTTAATAGTACAGATCATTGAGGGGGAGTTTCTCTCCGCGCTCTACAAGACAGTTGATCATGATGCTATTAACAGGGTGGAATGATTATTTTTTTCATATCGATTAGATGGTTGTATTCATTTGTTTAATATCGTATTATTTCATATTGTAGTGGTTATTCCCCATGAGTAACCCTACAGGGAGTTAGACAGGGGAGAAACATCATTATTGATGGGCTTCTCGCTCTGGTTTTGTTACGATTCCTTAATTTAGAGTACCTCTCTTATCTGCTTGGGATATTGAAATAGCCTCTGGCATCTTAAAGTGCTATCTATCTATCTACAGTATGGTCTGCCGTAATTCTGTTGGGAACACTGTTTGATTCTGATGTAATTCACCTGCAGAGGGACTGCTGTTTATATTCATCCTACCTGTGCTTTAACCACAGAGAGACATGTTTAAAAAACATTTTTTTATCTCTGCGGTTTCAACACGCCGTCTCTTTGTATGCTCTCCAATCCTTCCCGTCGTTCGAGGAGATTATGTTCTTTGTTGATAGCTGTAGTCCAGCAGGCCAAAAGCCGAGAATGGTCTGGCGTAAGCCCACTGTACTGTAGCCCATTCAAGTCTGCAAACAGATTCCAAAAAAAAAAAAGAAGGAAGAGAAAGTTCCCTGTCTACAGGCACAGGATTGGTCTTGCTTCAGAGGTTTTCTGACCGCTGAGCCGCTGTCCTACGTCCTTTGTGCCGGGCTGACTGTACCTCAGCGTTGCCTGTTTGCTGGAGCTGGGCTCATGCATAAACATTTTTTCATTTTTTTCCTGGTCAAGGGTGCAAGTACAGTACACGGGCTTATATTAGAAGAAGAAAATATGTCACATGGCCCAGTTCCTCTATTTCCTCCCTGGGACCCGTGCCCCTAAGATTTATGGGTAGCGGAATAAACTTAAGATCCTGTCTCTCTGTCTCGTATCACCCGATTCTCAGAGGAAGAAATCTGAAAGTCCTCCTTTACACAGCTCCCTCCTTGGCCCTTCTTTTACGAGCGTCCCAGGAGTCCGCCTCGGCCTACTGTATTCATCAGCGAGGGAATACTCTACAGTGAGAGCTATACATACCTTAGGAATAACACAGTATTATACCGTTCCTAGAATGTATTCAATTCAGTGACAGTTCCTAGGAAAGCGATCATTCAACGTGTTATTTGGGTCCAGTGATATTTGTCGTGCTTTGCGAACATGCTGTATAGTCTACTATCGATGAACAAATGGGGCCGTTAGCGTTTGATTTGAAGGGTCACTCGCAGAAACGGCATAGAACCACTATTGCTACTGCACAGTGTTCATGACCCTTTGAATAGCTCTGATTTATCAATATACTTGTCAATTCAGTCATGAACAATCATTGATTTTTCTGTCTTCAGGTGCCAAGCTGTGGTGGGCTGATGACAGCTTGGCCCAGTTGGGGACCGTCAGTAAGAGAGGTGGGCTGGACATGGTGGTTTTACGCAACAAGACCACGGGGATTGTTCACATGAAGGTGTATGACGAGGACAGCCAGACAGGTAAGGAGTATGACTGCTAACTCAATGCTTTCACTCAGACGATGTCCGACCTCCTTTTAAAGCTTTGTTGAAGGTTTTTGACTTGAAATTACTAAGTGTTTTTGATCCTCTCTTGAGAATGCACCGACATTTTCTTTTAATCCAATTGGCCCAAAAATAATGGTTCTTCATTGAGACACAGCTTTATTGAAATAAGGATTCCGCGTAGCAGTTTTGTGAGTCATTGGCAGTATCATCCATTTCATTGACATGTCCAATATCAGGATTGCTCTCAATCTCTGTTAGTATTAAAAATGGCAATTAAGGTGTCTTAAATCAATTTGTAAGTCGCTCTGGATAGGAGCGTCTGCTAAATGACTTAAATGTAAATGTAAATGTTAAAAATATAAATCTTTCAACTTCCTCCTCAAACTTCCTCTGACCGATTAGCTACTTCATTTATCTTTTTGACACCGACCACATGGGAGTATGGCCATGTCTCATTAGTCTTCTCTCTCTCTCTCTCTCTCTCTCTCTCTCTCTCTCTCTCTCTCTCTCTCTCTCTCTCTCTCTCTCTCTCTCTCTCTCTCTCTCTCTCTCTCTCTCTCTCTCTTTCTGTCTGTCTCGCTCTCGTCTCTCTCTCTCTCTCTCTCTCTTTCTGTCTGTCTCTCGCTCTCGTCCTCTCTCTGTCGGTCTCTCTCTCGTCCTCTCTCTGTCGCTTTCTGTCTGTCTCGCTCTCGTCCTCTCTCTCTCACACACTGGAAGTGCTCATGCTTCCGTGGAACTACTGTAATCTCATGAAAATAACCGGAACGTAATGCAATGCAGATGTACTCTGCCCCCCCCCACAATGCTCAGTTAAATAATACGCATGCTGTCCTACTGTGTCATCACTGTGTTGCTTCCTGAATGAATACACAAGCATATACAATGACCATACCTAGGTGTTAAATGTACAGTGTAATGTTCCACTGCTGTGCAGGGAGGAATCTCTGTCAGGACGACAATGGTGGCTGCTCTCAGCTCTGCTTCCCAACATCAGAGAGCACACGGAGTTGTTCCTGTGCCGTGGGCTACAACCTCCACTCCGATCGCATGTCATGTGAAGGTACTGTACCCGCTTCTCGTGGGAGTACACTGAACAGGGAACACAACATATGAAAACCGAATCTGGTTTTGACATCTGGCGTTGTCTATGAGCGTTGCCTTTTTGTGTTTGAAGGACTAGGGTCTTTCCTGATGTGATGTGAAGGTTAGAATCACATTTTTACATGTACAGTAAATGCCATATAGTTGATTGGGTTGGCTTTGTGTTTGAACCTGAAGGCATAGGGTCTTTCCTGATGTACTCAGTTCATGAGGGCATCAGGGGGATATCCCTGGATCCCAGTGATAGCAGTGAAGCCTTGATGCCGGTGACCGGCTCAGTGATGGCTGTGGGGATTGACTTCCATGCTGGTGAGTGTATTGTTTTTTTTTTTGTGATTATTTGGACTATTCTTCATGCTTCGGATTGCAAATGAATCATTATCATTTCAATGTTTTAATTGTTATTTTTAATTATAGTTTGTAGAAAACAAATGAACGGAAGAACATGAATCCTTTTCAATTAATTTATTTTCCTAATAGGAAATGACACGTTATATTGGACAGACATGGGCTTGAACAGAATATCCAGAGCCAAGCGAGATCAGACGTGGAGAGAGGACATTGTCACTAGTGGTATCGGCCGCGTGGAGGGGATTGCAGTGGACTGGATTGCAGGTAAGTAGCCGAGCTCTCAAAGTTAACCTGTACTTAAGAGAATACAATGTCAAGTGCAAAGGAGGACATACAAGTACAGTTGTGGTCAAATACAGCGCCTCCGGAAAGTATTCAGACCCCTTGACTTTTTACACATCTTTTGTTAAGTTACGGCCTTATTCTAAAATGGATTAAATTGTTTTCCCCCTCATCAATCTACACACAATACCCCCATAACGACAAAGCCAAAACAGGATTTAGATATTTTTGCTAATGTATTGAAAATAAACAACTGAAATATTACATTTACATAAGTATTCAGACCCTTTACTCACTCACTCTTCTAGGGTATGACTCTACAATCTTGGCACACCTGTATTTGGGGAGTTTATCCCATTATTCTCTGCATATCCTCTCAAGCTCTGTCAGGTTGGATGGGGAGCGTCGCAGCACAGCTATTTTCAGGTCTCTCCAGAGATGTTCGATTGGGTTCAGGTCCGGGCTCTGGCTGGGCCACTCAAGTACATTCAGAGACTTGTCCCTAAGCTATTCCTGCATTGTCTTGGCTGTGTGCTTAGAGTCATTTTCTTGTTGGAAGGTGAACCTTCACCCCGGTCTGGGGTCGTGAGCTCTGTGGAGCATGTTGTCATCAAGGATCTCTCTGTACTTTTCCCCGTTCATCTTTGCCTCGATCCTTACTAGTCTCCCAGTCCCTACTGCTGAAAAACGTCCTCACATCATGATGCTACCACCACCATTCTTCACCGTAGGGATGGTACCAGGTTTCCTCCAGATGTCACGCTTGGCATTAATGCAAAGAGTTCAATCATGGTTTCATCAAACCAGAGAATCTTGTTTCTCATGGTTTAAGAGGCTTTAGGTGCCTGTTGGCAAACTCCAAGTGGGCTGTCATGTGCCTTTTACTGAGGAGTGGCTTCGGTCTGGTCAGTCTACCATAAAGCCCTGATTGGTGGAGTGCTGCAGAGATGGTTGTCCTTCTGGAACTCTAGAGCTCACCTCCCTGACCAAGGCCCTTCTCCAGATTGCTCAGTTTGGCTGGGCGGCCAGCTCTAGGAAGAGTCTTGGGGGTTCCAAGAATTGTGTTCTTGGGGAACTTCAATGCTTTAGATTTTTTTTGGTACCCTTCCCCATATCTGCGCCTCAACACAATCCTGTCTCGGAGCTGTAAGGACAATTTCTTCGACCTCATGGCTGGGTTTTTTCTCTGACATGGTGTCAACTGTAGGACCTTATATAGACAGGTGTGTGCCTTTCCAAATCATGTCCAATCAATTGATTTTACCACAGGTGGACTCCAATCAAGAAACATCTCAAGGATGATTCATGGAAACAGGATGCACCTGAGCTCAATTTCTCATAGCAAAGGGTCTGAAGACTTTAGACTTTTAGATTTTAAAAAATTTAATCAGCAAAAATGTCTAAAACCTGTTTTTGCTTTGTCACTATGGGGTATTATATGCAGATTATTCAGGATTGTTTTTGTCCATTTTAGAATAATGCTGTAAAGTAACAAAATGTGGAAAAGGTAAAGGGATCCGAATACTTTCTGAAGGCACCCATGCACGATTCACTATTTCTTCTAAAATAAGTTAAAAAAAATATATATATATATATAAAAAAAGTTTTTCACACATGTATTTGTTTGATTTACAACCGCACAGGACCAAGAAAAAAATATCAAAATTATATTTTTCGCTTCAAAGTATAAAACAAATTGCCTGAACTAAATTATACAGAATTTAAATTAATTTGGTTGGAGGCAGGTGATTCTCTTTTACAGTGCATCATCTTACTGGTAAAAATAGCAGTTCAACCATAAAACAAAGAGAAAACAGAACATTCTGCTCCACTGCGCTTCATTGTAAAGTGCAAGTGTGCCAATATATTTGACTGCAACTGTAGGACACACAGAGAGACGAGCCATAGGACATACTTCTCAAGTAAGACATACATCAAATCTAATGAATTGACTGACTTGTAATGCAATGGTTGAACACTGTACAAAGTCATGTTTGGGTTGTTTACTAGGTAATATCTATTGGACGGACCATGGCTTCAACATCATCGAGGTTGCTCGACTCAGTGGCTTGTACCGAGCCGTGGTGATAGCTGAAGGACTTGACCAGCCCAAAGCCATTGCTGTGCACCCGGTGAAAGGGTGTGTACAGTTTTTCATTTCAGTCAACACTTTGAAGTCCACCTGCTTGGTATGTAAATGAACACATCCTAGCTACATAACGTATTCCCTAGAAATGACCACCAAATAACCAATGTTTTAATTCAATTTGATAGCCAATGAACGTCATAAACCGATCTTTGCAAGGTTATCTAGTAGAATTATATAATTACAGTGCTGTTAGAAAGTATTTATACCCCTTGATATTTCCACATTGTGTCAGAATCCAAGGGACTGTCAACTCAGGTCTACTGGCCGTCTCTCTCTCGGGGGTAAACCCTTGTGTCCCCTCGCATACTGGCCTTTTCTACAAAGTCTTTTCTGCTGGTTACTTTAATTATATTTTAATACTATAGAATTTGTATGCATTCACAAATGTCGACTGCACGATCATTTTGAGGTTTTATGTCATGTTTTATTTTATGCGTCCGTCTCAACAGTATTTCTATCTCAGCTCTGTGGAAAGTGTTTTCAAATCTCAGGCTCTTGGATATATTTCCATCTCAAGCGAACTCATGGATAGACTAACCTGTTCCCCCCCCCACACATTGACTCTGTACCCCCTTGTATATAGCCTCCACATTGACTCTGTACTGGTACCCCTGTATATAGCCTCCACATTGACTCTGTACCGGTACCCCCTGTATATAGCCTCCACATTGACTCTGTACTGGTACCCCTGTATATAGCCTCCACATTGACTCTGTACCGGTATCCCCTGTATATAGCCTCCACATTGACTCTGTACCGGTACCCCCTGTATATAGCCTCCACATTGACTCTGTACCGGTACCCCCTGTATATAGCCTCCACATTGACTCTGTACGAGTACCCCCTGTATATAGCCTCCACATTGACTCTGTACCGGTACCCCCTGTATATAGCCTCCACATTGACTCTGTACTGGTACCCCCTGTATATAGCCTCCACATTGACTCTGTACCGGTACCCCCTGTATATAGCCTCCACATTGACTCTGTACCCCCTTGTATATAGCCTCCACATTGACTCTGTACCGGTACCCCCTGTATATAGCCTCCGCATTGACTCTGTACCGGTACCCCCTGTATATAGCCTTCGCATTGACTCTGTACCGGTATCCCCTGTATAAAGCCTCCACATTGACTTTGTACTGGTATCCCCTGTATAAAGCCTCCACATTGACTCTGTACCGGTACCCCCTGTATATAGCCTCCACATTGACTCTGTACCAGTATCCCCTGTATAAAGCCTCCACATTGACTCTGTACCGGTACCCCCTGTATAAAGCCTCCACATTGACTCTGTACTGGTATCCCCTGTATAAAGCCTCCACATTGACTCTGTACTGGTATCCCCTGTATATAGCCTCCACATTGACTCTGTACCCCCTTGTATATAGCCTCCACATTGACTCTGTACCGGTACCCCCTGTATATAGCCTCCACATTGACTCTGTACCGGTACCCCCTGTATATAGCCTCCACATTGACTCTGTACCGATACCCCCTGTATATAGCCTCCACATTGACTCTGTACCGGTACCCCCTGTATATAGCCACCACATTGACTCTGTACCAGTACCCCCTGTATATAGCCTCCACATTGACTCTGTACCCCCTTGTATATAGCCTCCACATTGACTCTGTACCGGTACCCCCTGTATATAGCCTCCACATTGACTCTGTACCGGTACCCCCTGTATATAGCCTCCACATTGACTCTGTACCGGTACCCCCTGTATATAGCCTCCACATTGACTCTGTACCGGTACCCCCTGTATATAGCCTCCACATTGACTCTGTACCAGTACCCCCTGTATATAGCCTCCACATTGACTCTGTACCCCCTTGTATATAGCCTCCACATTGACTCTGTACCGGTACCCCCTGTATATAGCCTCCACATTGACTCTGTACCGGTACCCCCTGTATATAGCCTCCACATTGACTCTGTACCGGTACCCCCTGTATATAGCCTCCACATTGACTCTGTACCGGTACCCCCTGTATATAGCCTCCACATTGACTCTGTACCGGTACCCCCTGTATATAGCCTCCACATTGACTCTGTACCAGTACCCCCTGTATATAGCCTCCACATTGACTCTGTACCGGTACCCCCTGTATATAGCCTCCACATTGACTCTGTACCGGTACCCCCTGTATATAGCCTCCACATTGACTCTGTACCCCCTTGTATATAGCCTCCACATTGACTCTGTACCGGTACCCCCTGTATATAGCCTCCACATTGACTCTGTACCGGTACCCCCTGTATATAGCCTCCACATTGACTCTGTACCGGTACCCCCTGTATATAGCCTCCACATTGACTCTGTACTGGTACCCCCTGTATATAGCCTCCACATTGACTCTGTACCGGTACCCCCTGTATATAGCCTCCACATTGACTCTGTACCAGTACCCCCTGTATATAGCCTCCACATTGACTCTGTACCGGTACCCCCTGTATATAGCCTCCACATTGACTCTGTACCCCCTGTATATAGCCTCCACATTGACTCTGTACCCCCTTGTATATAGCCTCCACATTGACTCTGTACCGGTACCCCCTGTATATAGCCTCCACATTGACTCTGTACCGGTACCCCCTGTATATAGCCTCCACATTGACTCTGTACCGGTACCCCCTGTATATAGCCTCCACATTGACTCTGTACCGGTACCCCCTGTATATAGCCTCCACAATGACTCTGTACCGGTACCCCCTGTATATAGCCTCCACATTGACACTGTACTGGTACCCCCTGTATATAGCCTCCACATTGACTCTGTACCAGTACCCCCTGTATATAGCCTCCACATTGACTCTGTACCGGTACCCCCTGTATATAGCCTCCGCATTGACTCTGTACCGGTATCCCCTGTATAAAGCCTCCACATTGACTCTGTACCGGTATCCCCTGTATATAGCCTCCACATTGACTCTGTACCCCCTTGTATATAGCCTCCACATTGACTCTGTACCGGTACCCCCTGTATATAGCCTCCGCATTGACTCTGTACCGGTATCCCCTGTATAAAGCCTCCACATTGACTCTGTACCGGTATCCCCTGTATATAGCCTCCACATTGACTCTGTACCCCCCTGTATATAGCCTCCACATTGACTCTGTACCCCCCTGTATATAGCCTCCACATTGACTCTGTACTGGTATCCCCTGTATAAAGCCTCCACATTGACTCTGTACTGGTACCCCCTGTATATAGCCTCCACATTGACTCTGTACCGGTACCCCCTGTATATAGCCTCCACATTGACTCTGTACCGGTACCCCCTGTATATAGCCTCCACATTGACTCTGTACCGGTACCCCCTGTATACAGCCTCCACATTGACTCTGTACCGGTACCCCCTGTATATAGCCTCCACATTGACTCTGTACCGGTACCCCCTGTATACAGCCTCCACATTGACTCTGTACCGGTACCCCCTGTATATAGCCTCCACATTGACTCTGTACCGGTACCCCCTGTATATCCTCACTACTATTATTTTACTGGTGCTCTTTAACTATTTCTTATTTTTTACATAACATTAATTTTTGTTAAACCTGCATTGTTGGTTAAGGGCTTGAATGTAAGCAGTTTACCTGTTGTATTGAGCGCATGTAACAAATAGAATTTGACTTGAGAGTACTTATAATGTAAATATATTGATTTCACCTTCCTACAGCAGAGCTATTTGAAAGCCACTGATATCAATAGATTTCAGAACACGCTTTATAAGATACTAGCCTACTCCTGTGCCCCAAACAAAACCAAAGGTGCTATGATTGTACTTAAGAGGAATATTATTCTACTTCATATCTTAATATGAAGGTGGGGGTCTCTGGGGGAGACACTGATAGACAGACTTGTTATACCTTTGTTACTATTAATGGCACTACATTATGTTTGTCCTCGATGTTTGTACCAAATGCTTTTGATAAATAATTTTTGGAAGACCTGAAGCTTAACTTGTTAGACTTCCCAGACTCAGTGACCATCCTGATTAGAATTCAGGTGATTGGGATCTGGAAAGTGAGCTGCGTTCAGGGGATTTACGTGTTTGAGAGTGTGAGTTGGGCGCAGACGTTACTCTTGGGGGAGATTTTAACTTGACTCTAGATCCTACAATTAATACCACCAGTGATATCCTCTTGGCATTCCGGGCACCTTGGAATTAAATTCAGTATTTTTTAGATGACTTGAACATTGTGGATGCCTGGCGCCTAACAAATCCTAGTACTGGAGATTATCTTATTTTCTACCTCATCATCAGACTTTCTCACAAATTGATTGTCTTCACCTCCCCTGTTTCTCTGAAATGTACATCTCATGCAGAGATTTGAACTATGCTGCTATCTGACCATTCTCCATTATTGATTTATTTAGTGATTTCTCCAGGATTCACAGGTTTTAAGAAATGGCGTTTCAATGTTTTTCTTTTGCCGGATAGGGAAATCTCAAACTACATTTTTGATATCTTACAAAGTGGGATTACAATGGATTTAATTATAATTTTTGCTGGAAGATGTTTTATTTCTTAAAAAAATGTTTTTTTAAATCATGAATAATAAAACACTAATATAGAGTGCATTCGGAAAGTATTCACTTTACAGCCTTATTCTAAAATTGATTCAATTAACTTTTCCCTCATCAATCTACGTATGATATCCCATAATTACTCATTGAAAGAGGTTTTCTTTTAATTGTTGCATTTATAAAATAAAAACCCCCAGAAATACTTGTTTTACATGAGTATTTGCTATGAGACTTAAAATTGAGCTCAGGTGCATCCTGTTTCCATTGATCATCCTTGAGATGTTTCTACAACTTGATTGGAGTCCATCTACGATAAATTCAATTGATTGGACATGATTTGGAAAGGCACACAGCTGTCTATTTAAGGTCGAAGGAATTGTCCGTAGCGCTCAGAGACAGGATTGTGTCGAGGCACAGATCTGGGGAAAGGTACCAAAACATTGAGGGTCCCCCATTGAGGGTCCCCAACAACACAGTGGCTTCCATCATTCTTAAATGGAAGAAGTTTGGAAGCACCAAGACTCGTCCTAGAGCTCGCCGCCCAGCTAAACAGAAATCGGGGTAGAAGGGCCTTGGTCAGGGAGGTGACCAAGAACCCAATGGTCACTCTGACAGAGCTCCAGAGTTCCACTGTGGAGATGGGAGAACCTTCCAGAAGGACAACCATCTCTGCAGCTCTCCACCAATCAGGCATTTATGGTAGAGTGACCGGATGGAAGCCACTCCTGAGTAAAAGGCACATGACAGCCCACTTGGTGTTTGCCAAAAGGCACCTAAAGGACTTTTAGACCTTGAGAAACTAGATTCTCTGGTCTGATGAAACCAAGATTGAACTCTTTAGTCAGAATGCCAAGCGTCACATCTGGAGGAAACCTGGCACCATCCTTACGGTGAGGCATGGTGGTGGCAGCATCATGCTGTGGGGATGTTGTTCAGCGGCAAGGACTGGGAGACTCGTCAAGATCGAGGGAAATATGAACAGAGCAGATCCTTGATGAAAATCTGCTCCAGGGCGCTCAGGACCTCAGACTGGGGCAAAGGTTCACCTTCCAACAGGGCAATGACCCTAAGCACATAGCCAAGACAAGGCAGGAGTGGCTTCGGGACAAGTCTCTGAATGTCTTTGAGTGGCCCAGCCAGAGCTTGGACTTGAACTCAATCAAACATCTCTGGAGAGACCTGAAAATAGCTGTTCAGTGACACTCCCCATCCAACCTGACAGAGCTTGAGAGGATCTGCAGGGAAGAATGGGAGAAACTCCCCAAATACAGGTGTGCCATGCTTGTAGCATGTCACGTTCGTTGTAAGAAGGAGACCAAGGTGCAGCGTGGTATGGGTACATTCTTTTTTATTATAAGAACGAACACTGAACAAACTAACAAAATAACAAAACAAACCGTGAAGCTAATATGAGTAGTGCAGACAGGCAACTAAACATAGAACAAGAACCCACAAACACAAAAGGGAAAATGGCCACCTAAATACAATCCCCAATCAGAGACGTCAGAACACCATAGACATATACAGTGGGGCAAAATAGTATTTAGTCAGCCACCAATTGTGCAAGTTCTCCCACTTGAAAATGAGGCCTGTCATTTTCATCATAGGTACACTTCAACTATGACAGACAAAATTAGAAAAAAAATCCAGAAAATCACATTGTAGGATTTTTTATGAATTTATTTGCAAATTATGGTGGAAAATAAGTATTTGGTCACCTACAAACAAGCAAGATTTCTGGCTCTCACAGACCTGTAACTTCTTCTTTAAGAGGCTCCTCTGTCCTCCACTCGTTACCTGTATTAATGGCACCTGTTTGAACTTGTTATCAGTATAAAATACACCTGTCCACAACCTCAAAACAGTCACACTCCAAACTCCACTATGGCCAAGACCAAAGAGCTGTCAAAGGAAAGAAAGAAACAAAATTGTAGACCTGTACCAGGCTGGGAAGACTGAATCTGCAATAGATAAGCAGCTTGGTTTGAAGAAATCAACTGTACTTATTTTCCACCATAAATTGCAAATAAATTCATAAAAAATCCTACAATGTGATTTTCTGGATTTTTTTAGAAGTGTACCTATGATGAAAATTACATTATTTTGCCTGTGCTTAGCTGTATTCCGTGTATTTTTATCCAAGAAATCTCCTTAGTCCTTACCGATGACAAGCATACCCATAACATGATGCATCCACCACCATGCTGGAAAATATGAAGATTTACAACTCAGTGACATGTTTTGTTGGATTTGTCCCAAAATAACGCTTTGTATTCAGTATTACTTATTAAGTGCCTTGTTGCAAACATGATGCATGTTTTGGAATATTTGTATTCTGTACAGGCTTCCTTCTTTTCATTCTGTCATTTAGGTTAGTATTGTGGAGTAACTACAATGTTGTTGATCCGTCCTCAGTTTTCTCATATCACAAACTCTGTAACTGTGTTAAAATTACCATTGGCCTTGTGGTGAAATCGCTGAGCAGTTTCCTTCCTCTCCGGCAACTGTGTTAGGAAGGACGCTTGTATCTTTGTAGTGACTGGGTGTATTGATACACCATCCAAAGCCTAATTAATAACTTTACCATGCTCAAATGGATATTCAGCGTATCCTCTTTATATTTTTACATCTAGGGGCGGCAGGTAGCCAAGTGGTTAGAGCATTGGTCCAGTAAGGAAAGGTTGCTGGATCGAATCCCTGAGCTGACAGGGTGAAAATCTGTCGTTCTGCACCTGAACAAGGCAGTTAACCCACTGTTCCTAGGCCATTATTGTAAATAATAATTTGTTCTTAACTGACTTGCCTGGTTAAATAAAGGTTTAAAAAATCTTCAAATTCCTTTCTTTGCAAGGAATTGAAATACTTCCCTGGCCTTTGTGCTTGACATTCACTCCTTGATTGAGGGACCTTTTTATGTGTAGGGTACAGAGATGGGGTAGTCATTTAAATATCACGTTAACCACTATTATTGAACACAGAATCAGTCCATGCAACTTACGTGACTTGTTTACTTATTTAGGCCTGCCATAACGAAGGGGTTGAATCATTATTGACTCATGATATTTCAGCTTTACATTTTTCATTCATTTCAAAACATTTCAACAACAAAATATTCCGCTTTGACGTTATGGGGGTATTGTTGTGTAGATCAGTGACAAAAAAAATATCAATTTAATCCATTTTAAATTCAGGCTGTAACACAACAAAAATGTACATACAACATCAAGCAATTACCAGCCAATAAAATCTAAACTCTCCACCCTTCATCCAAAGCAAACTATGAAGTTTAAATACAGTATTTCCCCACTCTCTGCATTCATAACTGACTACACTGTCTCACATGTTCAGCTTCTCAATCATTAATAACAGGGAAAGAAAGGGTCCATTTTCCCACATCAGCTTAGACTGCAGGGCACTTTCCTATTGATTCCACCCCTGATGAGAGATGCTAATGAACCAGGATAAGCAGCTGAGGAGAATAGAGATGAGTCTACTGGCACTGAGTGGGTCTACTGTCACAGCTTGTGCCTCACCTGCGCCGGGCTAATTAATGTTGTCTCCCTCTAACCCCTATTATTCATAGCATTGTATGCATGCATTACCCGGAGATCTCGTGTAGAGAGCGATAACTTTATGTGGCAATCACGCTGATTGCTTAAATTAAAGCCAATATAGAAATATGTCAACAACTGGCCCCCTATGGATATTAGAGTTTGTGTGAGGAGATTGGAGCCAGAGCATACTGTCGTGTTATTTTTCATTATTTATAATTGGTGCGTTCACAGTTAGTATGTCATAACCATTGGAACATTGATCAGCTGCTTGCCTCACTATTAGTATTCTGAAAGGGAGTTGAACATGTCTACTCCACTGTCTATCCATGCCAGCGTGGAGTTCAGCCTCCTTGAATTATGCATCGATGCCGTTATGGCCCTGCGATTTCTTTGCAAGCTCTGTGCGGTGTACATGTTTGTTACTGACGTGCTGCTTATTGTATTGATGTCATTTTCGTCATGTGCCCGTGTGTCTAATACTGATGTGTTGATGCTGCTGATTTGGTCCAGTTCCCTCTTGAAAAATACATCTTTATCGCTACTAGACCCAAAGAAAAATGGTCTACCGATTATGAACAATACATGTTAGAGCAACCCAAAGCATTTCCTGTCAGTGTAAGAGGTGACTGTAAAGTATGAACATTGTTTGGTGGTGGTGGCTGTGGACTCTTCTTACCCTTCTGTTGTCCTCTTGGCCAGGTTTCTGTTCTGGACAGAATGGGGCCAGAGCCCCTGCATCGGTCGGGCCCGGCTGGACGGATCAGACCAAGTTGTTCTGGTCAACTCTGGAATAGCATGGCCCAACGGGATCTCCATAGACTATGAGGTATATTTAAGCGATAAGCCCGGTGGGGGTTTTGTACATGGCCAATATACAGCTAAGGGCTGTTCTTAGGCGAGGCGCAACGCAGAGTAGCTGGATACAGCCCATAGTCGTGGTACAGTATATTGGCCGTATACCACAACCCTCCCGAGCTGCCTTATTGCTTTTTAGAAACTGCTTACCAACGTAATTAGAACAGTGAACAGTCATTTTTTGTCATACCCATGGTATACGTTCGGATATACCACGGCTGTCAGCCAATCAGCGTTCAGGGCTCAAACCACTCAGTTTATAAAATATAATAATGAATGCCATTTAGCAGATGTCTTCATCCAAAACAGTTTATATACATTAATCTCCAAAAGTTATTGGCACCCTTGATAAAGATTAGCAAAAAAGACTATGAAATAAATCAAACACAAATACCGAGCTGTATTATATGGTATTATTTTGATTTTATGATTATATTATTTCAAAGTAATACAATTGCAAAAAGAGATTTTGTTGAACAAGTTCAAAAAGAAATGATCTCAAAAAGACCGGCGTCAAAGTTATTGGCAATCAGTGGGTGCAGGCATTGTATTATTTGTGACCCGAGAGGGAATCAAATCCATGGCGTTGATGTTGCTAGCTCCACACTCTTACCCACTGAGCCAAGCAGGAGGACCAGGTGTTTTTGTCCCCCAGAGTGCACACACAGCACTTTAGCCTCCCTCTGATCTTCCTGGCTGAAGTGGCATTACACTCTGCTTTGTGTTATCTTTTTATAATGATACTCTTCCCACCATCATATACCTGAAGTTTATTTTCTCAACATTGTATTCTAGGAAAATAAATTATATTGGTGCGACGCCCGCGCCAACAAGATAGAACGGATCAGCCTTGAGAGGGGAGAGGACCGGGAAGTAGTACTGTCATCCTCAGCCAGCAACGCAGCGGATCTCTTTTCAATGGCCGTCTATGGGCCTTACATATACTGGGCTGACAGGTAATTTATTCTTCCAGAAATGTTATCGTATAGTACAGTCTCTCCAAACAGGCTCCATAGAAGCCTTCGCCAGCTGCTCTACCCTTGTTGGATTAACCACCTGCACCACAAGGTCACTTTAAATACCAATCTAATTGACAGAGAAAAAAGGCAGAGCATTTAGAAAAGACACCTTCTCTCTATTTAAATTGTGCGTACCTACCTCAATGTCATCCACAAGGGCAGCCAGGTCCCGTCACCTTCTGTCAGACCAGCTGTCGAGCATATTTTAGCTTCTGTCTAGTGTATTTGGATGAGTTTTTCTGTTTTAATTAGTCGAGGGCCATTGATTATCCCTGTGTCGAACTTCCTGTCACCTGGTGTCAAGCTCCCTCCTCTTCCTGTTGTGTGTGTGTGTGTGTGTGTGTGTGTGCGTGTGTGCGTGTGCGCGTGTGTGTGTGCGTGTGTGCGTGTGTGTGTGCGCGTGTGTGCGCGTGTGTGTGTATGCGTGCATAGGGCTCATGCCAGAGGCTCCATTCGCAGAGGTGTTAAGAGTTATCCAACGGAGGGAGCCACGACTCTGAGGAGTGGTCTGGGAGTCAACTTGAACGATATCAAAGTCTTTAACCGAGGACGGGAGAAAGGTTGAGGTTTCAACTTCCTTATCACTTCCTTATTATTTCATGTTCTTACCTGGCTGTCAGTACCTGCGGTTGTTAAGTGTTCTAGAATAGATCTGAGATTAAAGGGCCAATCAGCAGTTGAAACAATAACATCGTTCTTCCCACCACTGTTTCAGTAAAAAGGTGAAGGATGGGGCTGGAAAAAATGTAATCACTCTCAAATGCATAAACAGAGGTATGGATGCAAGGATATCCATGATATTAAAATTGGAGTTTAACCATGTTTTCTTAACATTTACTTTGTTTTCCAACATTGGAGTTAAACAAGCCTATATTTGGGGTTCTGTTGGGGTACAACAGTTAAACTAAGCTTATGAGGCATTTATTTCTAAGTTATATAAGAATCAATAGGTACAAATAATTTATTAATATGTTCAAAAATGTATGCAGCAACTGCTGATTGCCCATTTTTAATGTGAAGGTATTTCAACCTCTTGCAATACAGAAACGTAATGTCTGAATATTGACTAACATTGATACTACAACTTCATAATGGAATCTTATTCCTTATGGTCAACACAATACATTTCAGATTGACAACCAATAAGACTGTGGGGAAC
This sequence comes from Oncorhynchus gorbuscha, assembly GCF_021184085.1. Classification (NCBI taxonomy): domain Eukaryota; kingdom Metazoa; phylum Chordata; class Actinopteri; order Salmoniformes; family Salmonidae; genus Oncorhynchus; species Oncorhynchus gorbuscha. Next base: position 44,959,427 of record NC_060193.1, read on the forward strand.
CTTACTTGATCTCTGACCTTTGACCCTGTCGTTGACTTCCCTACAGGAACCAACCCGTGCGGCCAAAACAATGGAGGCTGCCATCAGCTGTGTTTCCACCAGGGCAGTGGGAGGAGGACGTGTTCCTGTGCTCACGGCTACCTGGCTAAAGGTCATCAGTAATCTTTTGTGTTTTGATTCATCTCTTTTATTGCCTCTTGTTTGCCTTTTATTCTTACATGTATTTATTTTTACTGTAAAGTGTATAGCGATTTAACATTTTTTCCACATCAAATGGTTCTTATTTCAATTAATCACCGTTTTAAAGGCTCAATTACGTAATCATTGTCGTTTGATTAGACGGTCTCAGCTGTCAACTGTACGATGGCTACCTTCTCTACTCTGAGAGGTCGATCCTGAGGAGCATCCACCTATCAGACGACAGCGACCTCAACTCTCCCATCAGGCCCTATGAGAACCCTGCCTACTTCAAGAATGTGATAGCACTGGCCTTTCATCACCAACAACAGAACTCTGGAGTCACCAACCGGATTTTCTATAGTGACGTTCACTTTGGGAATATACAGGTTGTCAATGACGACTGGACTGGACAGAGAGTGATCGTTGAGAGTAAGTTCACTTTGATAAAGTCTTTGTCTGCTCATTTATCCAATTACTAAGTGAATTACTAACTATTTGAAAAGCTGGAAAATGTTTGGCGTATCATATCTACAGATATAGGATCTCAATTTGAGTCAATTTTGCTACAGCAGGAAAATAATCTTGCAGCAACAAGAAATGTGAATTTTTGTAGGGACAAATCAAATCTGAAATTTCTAAGTGGTAATGACAAACTGTAGAGGCCTTTTAAAACCTCAAATACACTGCTGTGCAGGAAAATTCTCAGCAACCAAAGAGTGATTAAGATTCTACATCTGTAGCAAAGAGAAACGGGGGAAGTGGAAATCCTTGTAGAATGCACTTGCGTTCTCTTCTCACCTCCTTTCACATTGAAAGTGTTTATTATTTCATTTCTGCACCATACTGTAGCTTCCTCCCTGCCTTCAGAAAGATGAGAGAAAAGACTGATGAGCAAGTAAAGCTGCTGTTTCAAGAAGTGAACATTTCTTTCCCCCAATTTCAAAAGTCTTCAACTCTCCATTGACAAGAGCTCAAACTGTTACTTGTAGTGTGAAACCAGGGGGATCCCACATAATCTGACTGCCTTTCATGTCCCACTGATGTCAACACTTAGAGGCCGACTCAAGCCTCTTTTGTACGTCTGACAGAAACTCTGATCTTTTGCCACTTCTATTGCTTTCATTTTGTCACTGAACGAAGTAGCAAAACTATCAAAGACGGCGTTGTACAGCAAGATGAGATGTCAGTTGCAATGATTTTAGAAGTGATACATTAAATTACGTTTGCTTCCATTCAATAAACGTTTTTCAACAGAATCTGCAAATTGAATTCACCGCTGATCATGCGTTAACACAGTTCACTTTCATAGCAGCCATGTTGTATTCCTTCTTGCATCTATGTGCTCTCCTCCTCTCACCTTGTCCCTTCAGTGGGCTTCAATGCACAACACATCAGCTGTATGTGACCAGGCGAAAAAAAACATTTCCAAGCCAAACCGCTACACACAACCTACATCAATGTCACCATATTAGCTAAAGTAGCTAATAGAACTAATCCGTTAGTAAATCTGTACGATCATGCAGTAACGTTAGTGTACAGTCAGTAAGCAGTTACACCGGCGGGCCCCGGTGGCAATAAATTAGTCAAACCAAAAGCTTACCTTAACTTGGAAGAGTTCCAGGGCTGTGTTGGAAAATCATAGCCAGCTAGCTAACACAACATCCCTCTGTTTGAGCTGGGTGTTTCAGTAGGCTGAACTAGCTAGCTGCATTCGCTAGCTAAAAAAGTGAAACTGAAAGTGAAAAAAAATACTCTCTTTTTTCTCTCTTGCTTCTCCTTCATTTTTTATTTTATGAAATTCACTGTCTTTCTCTCTCTTTGAGTCATCTACTCACCACATTTTATGCATGGCAGTGCTAGCTAGTCGTAGCTTATGCTTTCAGTACTAGATTCATTCTCGGGTCCTTTGATTGGGTGGATAACATGAAAGTTCAAGCTGCAAAACCTCTGATAGTTTGGAGGACGTCCTCCAGGAGATGTTATAATTACTGTGTAAGGCTATGGAAGGGGTTGAGAACCACGAGCCTCCTAGATTTTGTATTGAAGTCAATGTACCCAGAGGAGGACAAAAGCTAGCTGTCCTCCGGCTACACCATGGTGCTACCCTACAGAGTGCTGTTGAGGCTACTGTAGATCTTTTTAAATGGTTAAATTATTCTTTATCCCTTTCCACTTGTGTGTATAAGGTAGTAGTTGTGGAATTGTTACTGGTTATTGGTTGGTTATTACTGCATTGTCGTAACTAGAAGCACAAGCATTTCGATACACTCACATTAACATCTGCTAACCATGTGTATGTGACAAAAAACATTTGATTTGATTTGATGTTTTATCATTGTTTTATTTTATGAAATTTATGAAAGTAGGGTGGTCCTCCCCTTCTTCCTCTGAGGAGCCTCCACTGATAGACATATAGTTAATATCAATGTCAATAGATGGATATGACATTTCTTCTGTATGCCCATCTGATATAGTGTTTTAGGAGGGATCAGCTGAACACACACACACACTCTCTCTCACATCACACACACACACACACACACACACACACACACACACACACACACACACACACACACACACACACACACACACACACACACACACACACACACACACACACACACACACACACACACACACACACACACACACACACACACACACACAGATGCCTCGGAGGTGTTGCAGTATAGTTCCCTAATGCACATAGACAGCAGATCCCCGTCACCCCATAGCCCCTGTAGCGTCTGTGTAGTAGGCTAGGCTCCATGCTGACTGGGCTCAAATATATCTGACTGACCAGGAACGGGGAAGGAAGATCCATCAAAATCACCGAGGGGGTTTGGTTGTTGGAGAGGAAAGGCAATAGTGGTTGCATCTATAGGAGGCCAGCTCATGGAGAAAGCACCAGCACTACTCCCATATAATGATGAACAAATATGATAATTAAGTATCTCCTAAAATAATATTTTTGTCAACCATATAGGCCTATCCCTTGCCCAAGCAAGTGTGTGATATTACCCTATTTGCAGAATTTATTCGGAATACATTTGGGCAGATGAAGAGAATAGGATTTGTTTCCGCTTGTTTCAAGATTTCTCAGTGGTGTTGCCTGCTTGTACACTGGTTGTATTCTCAATTATTTGTAGTACTTTTCCTTTTTTTACTGGTAGTGAATGTTGATTTGTATGTCCTAGTTTGTGCGATTGTCCTGTCTGAATGTGAAACAGTGAACAGTATTCTATTGTTCATCTCTTAGCACAGTGGGACATCTTTACACCTGCCTAGGCTCGTTAGGTTCCATCCATGCATTGATTTATCTTTTTGGAAGAAACTCTACTGTTCGGTACAGCGAAATATTAAATATATTCACTGGGATATCCAGGTGTATCCCGATGAAGATTATCCACATATGGAACCAACCAGTGTTGATCGCTACCCAGTACAGCTGAACACTGCATTCATTCATGTCTAAATGCATTATGTGGAAACCTCCACAACACCACCACATGAGACAACCTGTGCCAGATCTCTCTCTCTCTCTCTCTCTCTCTCTCTCTCTCTCTCTCTCTCTCTCTCTCTCTCTCTCTCTCTCTCTCTCTCTCTCTCTCTCTCTCTCTCTCTCTCTCTCTCTCTCTCTCTCTCTCTCTATATATATATATATATATAGTTGAAGTAGGAAGTTTACATACACTTAAGTTGGTATCAGTAAAACTAATTTTTCAACCACCCCACACATTTTTTGTTAACAAACTATAGTTTTGGCAAGTTGGTTAGGACATTTACTTTGTGCATGACACAAGTAATTTTTCCAATAATTGTTTACAGACAGATTATTTCACTTATAATTCACTGTTTCACAATTCCAGTGGGTCAGAAGATCACATACACTAAGTTGACTGTGCCTTTAAACAGCCTGGAAAATTCCAGAAAATTATGTCATGGTTTTAGAAGCTTCTGATAGGCTAATTGACATAATTTGAGTCAATTTGAGGTGTACCTGTGGATGTATTTCAAGGCCTACCTTCAAACTCAGTGCCACTTTGCTTGACCTCATGGGAAAATAAAAAGAAATCAGACCTCAGAAAAACAAGTGTAGACCTCAACAAATCTGGTTCATCCTTGGGAGCAATTTTCAAATGCCTGAAGGTACCACGTACATCTGTATAAAAAAAATAGTACGCAAGTATAAGCACCATGGGACCACACAGCTGTCATATTGCTCAAGAAAGAGACACATTCTGTCTCCTAGAGATGAATGTGCATTGGTGCGAAAAGGTACATCAATCCCAGAACAACAGCAAAGGACCTTGTGAAGATTCTTGAGGAAACAGGTACAAAAGTATCTATATCCACAGTAAAACGAGTCCTATATCGACATAACCTGAAAGGCCACTGAGCAAGGAAGAAGCCAGTGCTCCAAAACCACCATATAAAGCCAGACTACGGTTTGCAACTGCACATGGGGCAATGATCTTACTTTTTGGAGAAATGTTCTCTGGTCTGATGAAACAAAAATAGAACTGTTTAGCCATAATGACCATCGTTATGTTTGGAGGAAAAAGGGGGAGACTTGCAAGCTGAAGATCCCAACCGTGAAACAAGGGGGTGGCAGCATCATGTTGTGGGGGTGCTTTGCTGCAGGAGGGACTGGTGCATTCACAAAATATGGCATCATGAGGTAAGAAAATTATGTGGATATATTGAAGCAACATCTCAAGACATCAGTCAGAAATGTAAGGCTTCGTCGCAAATGGGTCTTCCAAATGGACAATGACCCCAAGCATACTTCCAAAGTTGTGGCAAAATGGCTTAAGGACAACCAAGTCAAGGTATTGGAGTGGCCATCACAAAGCCCTTCCCTCAATCCTATAGAAAATTTGTGGTCAGAACTGAGAAAGCGTGTGCGAGCAAGGAGGCCTACAAACCTGACTTAGTTACACCAGCTCTGTCAGGAGGAATGGCCCAAAATTCACCCAACTTATTGTGGGAAGCTTGTGGAAGGTTACGCGAAACGTTTGACCCAAGTTAAACAATTTAAAGGCAGTGCTACCAAATACTAATTGAGTGTTTGTAAATGTCTGACCCACTGGAAATGTGATGAAAGAAATAAGAGCTGAAATAAATCATTCTCTCTACCAATATTCTGACATTTCACATTCTTAAAATGAAGTGGTGTGTAACGGTGTTCTTCGTTTGTAGAAAGAGAGTCGGACCGAAATGCAGCGTGGTGGTTACTCATGACTTTAATGAAAAAAAGCGACATATGAAATAACTAATACAAATACAAAAAAACAACAAACGGAACGTGAAACCTAATTACAGCCTATCTGGTGAAACTACACAGAGACAGGAACAATCACCCACGAAATACACAGTGAAACCCAGGCTACCTAAATACGGTTCCCCATCAGAGACAACAAGAATCACCTGACTCTGATTGAGAACCGCCTCAGGCAGCCAAGCCTATACTAGACACACCCCTAATCAACCACAATCCCAATGTCTACAAAAACCCCAATAAGACAATACAATAACCCCATGTCACACCCTGGCCTGAAAAAATGATTAAAGAAAACACAAAATACTAAGAGCAAGGCGTGACATGGTGATCCTAACTGACCTAAGACAGGGAATTGTTTACAAGGATTCAATATCAGGAATTGTGAAAAAGTTTAAATGTATTTGGCTAATGTGTATGTAAACTTCCAACTTCAACGGTATATATACATACTTATTTTCCACCATAATTTGCAAATACATTCATAAAAAATCCTACAATGTGAATTTCTGGATTTTTTTCTTCTCATTTTGTCTGTCATAGTTGAAGTGTACCTATGATGAAAATTACAGGCCTCTCTCATCTTTTTAAGTGGGAGAACTTGCACAATTGGCTGACTAAATACTTCGCCCCCCCACTGTATGTATATATATATAATATATATTCTTACTTTACCATGAAAGAAAAGACAAATCCACTCTCTGCATTGGAAAGTATCACGTGTGTTTGTTGAGCTCTTAACCAAAAGTCAGATAATGTTATTCAGTGTATGTCAATGTTATATTCAGTGTTATAAACTGGGTGGTTTGAGCCCTGAATGATGATTTGCTGAAAGCTGTGATATATCAGACCGTACACCACAGGTATGACAAAAAATACTTTTAACTGTTTTGATTTTGTTGGTAACCAGTTTATAATAGCGATAAGACACCTCAGTGTTTTGGTATTTGGCCAATATACCATGGCTAACCACGGCTTACTCTGTGTTGCGTCGTGCCTAAGAACAGCTCTTAGCCGTGATATATTGTCCATATACCACACCCCCTCATGCCTTATTGCTTAATTATATCAGTGTTATTGTTCCTGTGTAGATGTGGGGTCAGTGGAGGGCCTAGCATACCATGGAGCCTGGGACTCACTTTATTGGACCAGCTCCACCACAGCCACCGTCAGCAGGCACAGCCTGGACCAGAGCCTCCCCGGGGCCTTCACCAGAGAGGCTGTGGTGACACTGGCAGAGGACGACCACCCACATAACCTGGCTCTGGAGGAGTGTCAGAAGTAGGTGTTAAAACGTCCTTGCTCCTATAGTCTTATACACACTTACATACCCGTATTGGCCTTCAGTAGATGCTCACTTGGGTATATGGGTTGTGTTATGTATTCGGTTAGCAAATCTATTGAAAACTTCTGCTATCAGGGGAATGAGGTTTAGAACTGCTCTGGGGGAGTGTCAGAAGTGTTTTATCATCATTTGTTACTGATCATAATGTCTTACGGTTCTTTTATGTTTTCTCTGCCTCCCTTTTATACCCTGTTTTCCTTCACAAGAACACGAGGCCCGTCTTAAAAATGTGTCAATTATTTTGCTTTAGAATGTGAGGATCGAAAACACGTTTATGTCTTTAGAAAATCGAGATAGAAAAAAGCCTGTTTGCGTTTTCCTGGATACATGTTTGTATTTTTAAATTGTTAATGGAAATGATCACGCAGTGCAGAGTCTGACGCTTGATGGATGTTTGCAATATATTGATCGGAGATGCATCCCACCCGTTTGCTTCGGTGAAAGTCTCACTGGTGTTTTTGTTTTGGCTGCTGACACAGCCTGATGTTCTGGACGAACTGGAATGAACTGCGCCCCAGCATTATGAGGTCCACCCTGTCAGGAAACAACATCCAGAGTGTCATCACCGTGGACATCCTCACACCTAATGGACTCACCATCGACCACACCGCCGAGAAACTCTTCTTCTCCGATGGCAGCCTGGGAAAGATTGAACGATGTGAATATGATGGCTCACACAGATATGTAAGGAGAAGAAACAAAATAGATATACTGTATATATATATATATATATATATACTTTATGTTGTTCGGAATAAAATGGTTAAGTCATATCTTGTACAACCTTAGCATCTTTTTTTCTATCTAGAACCTTAAAAGGTTCTTTGGCTGTTTCCATAGGAAAACCCCATGAAGAACCCTTTGTGGTTGCTTGTAAGAACCCTTTTGGTTCCAGGTAGAACCCTTTTGGGTTCCGTGAAGAACCATTTGTACAGAGGGTTCCAACTGGAACCAGAAAGGGTTCTACCTGGAACCAAAAAGGGTTATCCTATGGGGACAGTTGAAGAACCCTTTTGGAAACCTTTTTTCTAAGAGTGTACCATCAGATTTGGAAATGATTCCAGCTGTCTCATACCTCTTCTCATGCTTGAGTATGTGACGTCCAAGGTTCTGTTGATGTATTTCAACCACAATTATGACTAAACTAATGACTAAAACATGAGCATAAAACCAATTTGACACCATTTTCTTATTCCGTTCATTCTGTAGGTGATTGTGAAGTCAGGTCCAGGAACCTTCTTTGGCCTGGCTATCTATGGGAACTTCCTGTTCTGGTCTGATTGGGTACGGAGGGCGGTGGTACGCTCCAATAAGTACACAGGTGGCGACATCAAGGTCCTCAGAGCCGACATCCCCAACCAGCCAATGGGTATTGTTGCAGTTTCCAACAATACCAACAATTGTAAGTGAATCCTATACATTACATCAAAGCAAAACTCACTTGTCAACATGGGAGTCTTCTATACATCGCAGCCTGTGATGGTTTGCATGTGGTTTACAACCCTGTGTAGCTGAGTTTGACCATTTGGCATGAATATTATACAAGACTTCCTATTGCCCCACCTTCCCTCCCTGATTAATTACCACTCATTGTAAATATTACATTATTGAATAAACAACTCCAAAAATCCCAACCTCCAGTGCCGCAGGCTACCCCATGTTGCCTGGCCCGTGCTTCACCAGAACCCAAGTTTGGCACAGTGCTTCAGCTGAATCTGTACCATCTGAGCTCTCTATCTCTCTCTCTCTCTCTTCTCTATCTATCTATCTATCTATCTATCTATCTATCTATCTATCTATCTATCTATCTATCTATCTATCTATCTATCTATCTATCTATCTATCTATCTATCTATCTCTCTCTCTCTCTCTCTCTCTCTCTCTCTCTCTCTCTCTCTCTCTCTCTCTCTCTCTCTCTCTCTCTCTCTCTCTCTCTCTCTCTCTCTCTCTCTCTCTCTCTCTCTCTCTCTCTCTCTCTCTCTCTCTCTCTCTCTCTCTCTCTCTCTCTCTCTCTGACTGAAATGAGCAGACATGTGGGTACTAAGGGGGCAGCATGATGCCATGGTTCATAGCTTACCTCTGCATACCACTGTCCGAGCCAAACACAGTTCAAAGCGGGTCCCCAACAGAGAAGTCTACCTTTCTACCACAGCACTGACCTTGAAGCTGAAACTCTTTATGGGAGGCACTGCAAGTAGGAAGTAAAGCATGGCATCTGGAGGTCGATGTGTGTTTTCTGTAAGATTATGTACTACAGTACCCATAATGCTCTGTTTTCCCAGGTGAACTGTCCCCTTGCACAGTGCTGAACGGTGGATGTCAGGACCTTTGTCTTCTGACCCCTCACGGCACAGTCAACTGTAGCTGCAGAGGAGAGAGACTACTACTGGAAGATAACAGATGTGTATGTAAGTCTAGTACCTTGTCTTTTTCCACTCTAATTCATTGGGAAACAGCATCCGGCTCAAAGGACCATGTGAACGTCTCGCTAATGGACACGTAGACAATAGGCATCGGACAGTGCTACTGTCAGATGAAGCAATGTGAGGGGCGTTGAAGAAGCATGTTTGTTGGAGACTGTCTGGGATGGATATAGCAGAAAGCAGACCCATCTGTTTTGGATGAGGAATCAATCAGACAAATATTGATTCTCTCTCCTTTTTGCAGCTGAGAACTCCTCCTGTAACATCCACACTGAGTTTGAGTGTGGGAACGGGGAGTGTATCGACTATCAGCTGACGTGTGACGGAATAGCACACTGCAAAGACAAGTCGGATGAGAAAATGCAATACTGCGGTAAGTAAACACCAAACGTGTGTTACTGTACTAGTTCACCAGTGCTCAGATGAAAATCCCTACCAAGCCCCGCCGGATTCTTGTCCAGTAGAATGAGTTCAGACTCGCTCACTTCCCGAAACCCACAAAGTAGAAGAGGAACAGTATTAAAGTGGATGTCATGTAATCCCTTTGGTCGAATCTCTTCCTAAAGTGTCTTTTTTTTAAAATCTCTTTCGTTTTTCTCCCTCTCCCTCTTTACTCCTCTTCCTGTCTTGCAGATAACAGAACCTGTAGACGGGGCTTCAAGAGCTGCTATAACCAGCGCTGTGTGGCCAATAGGCGGGTTTGTGACGGGGTCAACGACTGTGGAGATAATTCCGACGAGGTTTATTGTAACCGTGAGTAATAAGAATCTGATGAGAATGTACATGCCCAGTCTGACAGACAACATAATCTGTACTACATTACTACTGTATAAACAAATGAATTGCCTTAAGGTGAACTCCTGTCTCTCCTGTTAGATTTCATAGAGGAACATTTCTCCAAGCAGGGATAATATGATCTATTCTTTCCAGTACCACCTCCTAGTCCACTTGACGATGAACCAAAGAGATGGGATTTCAAATACAACATATTTCAACCCCCCCCCCGTTTTTTAATCTTCTTCTTTTCGGCCCTGTATTTACTCTCCAGATTCCACATGCTCTCCCTCAGACTGGCGTTGTCTGAACGGGGTTTGTATCCCGGCCTCGGCCCGCTGCAATCAGATCATCGACTGTCCCGACGCCTCAGACGAGAAGAACTGCAGTAAGATAAGCCTTTGTTAAAGCGCCGTGCCGTAATCTTTGTTCAGGCGACCCACTATCTTTGTTCAGGCGACCCACTATCTTTGTTAAGGCGCTACACTGTATCTTTCTAAGGTGCGACAACATTACCTTTCCCACGTAGCAGGTCTGTAGGCTAGCCTGGTCACTTGTGTCATTAATGTTAGAGAAGAAGGAAGATACGTTCCCCGGGAATTCAAGTTATTTTTTTGTTGTTGTTATTAATATCAGGGCACTACACCATTATAGATAAGACGATGTGTAGCCAGGAATATCAATCCCTAACCTTAGGCTTTGGATATGTCGAATGCCCACTTCCTTTAGGCAACACAGGCTGCTTGGGTTACTACATGCTGGGGGTGAAGGAGACAGTGTTCGTCAGCTGCAACTCTACCTCCCTCTGTGTCCACCCCTCCTGGATGTGTGACGGAGCCAACGACTGTGGGGATTATGCAGATGAAACCAACTGCCAGAGTATGTTTTTATCCTTCCTTTTTTTCTCTTCTGTGATGCCAGTTCTGTCGGCTACTGTTGATGTGGCCGTGTACCAGACAGACACCAGGCCTAGTGGGATGCATTTGAAGATATTTTGAAAATGAGTCGGCCTCGTAGTTTATTGTTCTGAATGTACCTTGGCTTCTGGTTTCTCCCCAGCTCCTTCCCTCAGAAAGAGATGTGAGGAGGGCCATTTTGCTTGCCCCAGTGGAAACTGCATCCACACTGTCTGGCTGTGTGACGGAGTGAAAGACTGTGAAGACGGCGCAGATGAATTCCAGTGTGGTGTGATAGACATATTTCTATAACATTTATTCACATGACATTTATTTTAGCAAGCACATTGTGCTGATCTGTATCCACTGACACTGATGAGAGAGTCTCAATCGTTCAAAGGACTCTGTTCAAAGGAGCGATTGGATCATTATGTTGTAGGATACATGAAGTGTTGACAAAGCTCGAGGTGGCCAAATATAATGGAGAATTTCTAAGTTGAACAATTTCCCCTTTTACTCCTGTAACCCTTGATGTGTCTGGTCAATACAATCGGTCAATACGGCCAGATAAGACGATGAGATAACCCAGGGTTGGGGGTTCGTTCATGTGGGTCAGTGAAGGGGTGTCTCCCGCTGAGCCCAATGTTTCCATCCCCGATTTGACCCCTATGTGGAAATCTCCCAAAATCACTGTTCAAAGCCCCTCCTGAGGAATACTGACAGAAGGAGATGTTTCACTCCTGCGGTTGGTTCCTCAGGGCAGAGCAGTAGACGATGCTGTCGTCACGCAAACAGAATAGCAATAGCAAATATCCTATTTATATTTGTTGTGGATTTGCTCATCGCCTGTGTATTTGAACGAGTCCCAGCCAGTAGCGGTTGGATGCACACACAGTGTTGTTGGCGCCCGCTGTTTGTGTGGCTAGTTCACACTGACCTTGTCCATACAGCCACACAGTCATTGCTAATGGTTGCTCTCTGAATGCCCAAGGAGCAAAGGAAGCAGCTCCGCAGTGTCATCATAAAATTGATGTGGAATGCAAACAAATAAACAGACAATTCTTTCTCTGTCTTTGTGTGTCTCTCCCTCTCTCATCTCCCTCCTCTCTATCTCTCCCTCTCTCTCTCTCTCTCTCTCTCTCTCTCTCTCTCTCTCTCTCTCTCTCTCTCTCTCTCTCTCTCTCTCTCTCTCTCTCTCTCTCATCTCCCTCCTCTCTATCTCTCTCTCTCTCTCTCTCTCTCTCTCTCTCTCTCTCTGCTTGCTAAGGCTGAATTATTTTTTACCTCACTTGGCACTCCTTTGTACATGGTTTGACTGTAAGACAAGCATTACTTTGAAAGTGCTTACGACTGAGAGAAGAGTGTTGCCATGTTGGTGTATCTAATTTCACAGGTGACATTGATAAAGTGATATAATTTTCCAGCCGCATTAGAATAATTTGCTTCAAAATTGGTTACCTATGCGATATTATTTCCTTCACCTCTTCTGCACAAAGACCTACCTTCTTTCTTGTATGTGACTTGACTGCAATGTCATATTTCTCTATAACAGTTGAAACCTGGGCCCATTTGGACTTTGCACACATACACTACCGTACTAAATCACACATGTATCACTGCTCTCGGCATGCTTAATTGTGAAGACGTTTACATGCTTCCTGTCCCAATGAAATACCATATAATATGTTATATTGCATTCTGTCTAGACTTGTCCTGCCTGTGGAACCAGTTTGCCTGCTCTAAGAACAAGTGCATCGCCAAGCAGTGGCTTTGTGACGGAGAGGACGACTGTGGCAATGGATTGGACGAGAGCGCAGAGATCTGTGGTAAGAAAACACGCCTGAATTGATTTACATTATGTTGACTCAAATGTGTGTAGAAAATGTAGAGATCGGCCATAAATCAGCATCTTAAGGGACAGGGAAAAGAGTTGCTCTGCGGTCTAAGGCACTGCATTGCATTGTTTGAGACGTCACTACAGATCCGGGTTCGATCCCGGGCTGTGTTGCTGCCGGCCGCGCCCGGGAGACCCATGAGGCGGCGCACAATTGGCCTAGCGGCGTCCGGGTTAGGGGGAGGGTTTGGCTGGCTGGGATGTCCTTGTCCCATCATGCACTAGCGACTCCTTGTGGCAGCCTGGCGCCAGCTGTACGGTGTTTCCTCCGACACAATGTTGCAGCTGGCTTCTGGGTTAAGTGGGTAGTGTGTCAAGAAGCAGTGCAGCTTGGTGAGGTCATGTTTCCGAGGACACATGGCTCTCGACCTTCATCTCTCTCCAGAGTCCGTACGGGAGTTGCAGCGATGGGACAAGACTGTAACTACCAATTGGATATTGCAAAAAAGGGGTAAAAAGTACCCAAAAATAGGGGACAGGGAGAGATTATTTTGACATTTTATGAGATAAATAAATTCTCGTTGGATATCACGAAATTGGGGAGAAAAAGGCATAAAAAGTACAACAACAAAAAAAGAGACAGGGAAAGATTAATATAAGATATTTGACATTTTATGAGATACATCCTTGGTGGAGATATATGGATGAGCAATTTGCTACAAACAGCGATATGGATTTCCTGTCTTTCAGTCATATTTGCACAGACCTCAGAAAGTATGATAAACATCTATATTTCTATTACTGTAATTGTGCAGATTCTGTAGCCAGACTGCCAGTCTGTTTCTGCTGTCTTTGCCAAATCCTTGTCACTCATTATCATACCAAACATGTTTGGCGTGACAATTCCTTAAGGAGTTGGTAAGCGAGCAAAAACAAACTGCCACTCAGGCTAAAGATTCTTCAGTTCGGTAAAATAATATTTTGACCACGACTCCTATTGTACATATCCAGGTATGGCTACCTGTGGCCCAGGGTTGTTTAGTTGCCCAGAGTCGTACGCCTGCGTCCCCAAACACTGGCTTTGTGATGGGGAGAGGGACTGTCCAGATGGGAGTGATGAGCTCTCTGCTGCTGGCTGTGGTAATAATATTGTTCTGAAGTTCTCCAACAGAAATCACAGTCATAGTGTAGTCACTCCCTTTTCTAAAGCACATATTATAATGATAATAATAATGATATGTGTCTAACAGTCTAGTCCAAGTCCCTTTTGTAAAGCACAAATGTCTCAATACATGTTTGTCATAGTGCATTGTCCTCTGAAGGCCTCTGGACAGAAAGCACACAGTCATAGTGTCGTCACTCAGTCCCTTTTTTAAAGCACAAATATCTCAATATGTGTCTGACAGTGTATTCCGAGCCCCTTTTTCTGAAGCTCAAATGTCTCGATACATATTTGTCATAGTGTATCGTCCTCTGAAGGCCTCCGAACCCGAAAGCGCACAGTCACTCAGAATCCCCTTTGTAAAGCACAAATGTCTCAATATGTGTCTGTCATAAGGTATTGTCCTCTGAAGGTCTCCAGACAGAAACCAAACAGAAAACAAGCATAGCACAGTCAGACTCAGTCCCATTTATAAAGCAAAAATGTCTCATTACATTTGTCATTGTGTGTTCAGAATCCCCATTGTAAAGCAGAAATGACTCAATACGTTTCTGTTATAAGAAAGAAATATAAAAAATAATCGGCCCTCCATCCCCTGCAGTACTGTAAAACCATATTTCCCCCTGACACATACACTACATTGCCAAAAGTATGTGGACACCTACTCGTTGAACATCTCAATCCAGAATTATGGGCATTAATATGGAGTTGGTCCCCCATTTGCTGCTCTAACAGCCTCCACTCTTCTGGGAAGGCTTTCCACTAGATGTTGGAACATTGCTGAAGGGATTTGCTTCCATTCAGCCACAAGAGCATTACTGAGGTCGGGCACTGATGTTGGGTGATTAGGCCTGGCTCGCAGTCGGCGTTCCAATTCATCCCAAAGGTGTTCGATGGGGTTGAGGTCAGGGCTCTCTGCAGTCCAGTCAATTTCTTCCACATCGATCTCAACAAACCATTTCTGTATGGAGCTCGCTTTGTGCACGGGGGCATTGTCATGCTGAAACAGGAAAGGGCCTTCCCCAAATCGTTCTCCTGGCATCTGCCAAACCCAGATTCATCCGTTGGACTGCCAGATGGTGATTCATCACTCCAGAGAACTCGTTTCCACTGCTCCAGAGGCCAATGGCGGCGAGTTTTACACCACTCCAGCCGTTGATTGGCATTGGGCATGGGGATCTTAGGCTTATGTGCGGCTGCTCGACCATGAAAACCCATTTCATGAAGCTCCCGACTAACAGTTATTGTGGTGATGTTGCTTCCAGAGGCAGTTTGGAACTCGGTAGTGAGTGTCGCAACCGAGGACAGACACTTTTTACGCGCTATAAGCTTCAGCACTCGATGGTTCCGTTCTGTGAGCTTGTGCGGGCTACCATTTCGCGGCTGAGCCGTTGTTGCTCCTTGACGTTTCCACTTCACAATGAGAGCACTTACAGTTGACCGGGGCAGCTCTAGCAAGGCAGAAATCTGACAAACTTACTTGTTGGAAAGATGTCATCCTATGACGGTGCCAGATTGAAAGTCACTGCGCTCTTCAGTAAGGCCATTCTGCTGCGAATGTTTCCCTATGGAGATTGCATGGCTGTGTGCTCGATTTTATATACCTGTCAGCAACGGGCGTGGATGAAATAGCCAAATCCACTA
The DNA here is from genome assembly GCF_021184085.1 of Oncorhynchus gorbuscha. Taxonomy (NCBI): domain Eukaryota; kingdom Metazoa; phylum Chordata; class Actinopteri; order Salmoniformes; family Salmonidae; genus Oncorhynchus; species Oncorhynchus gorbuscha. The sequence goes on from NC_060193.1 coordinate 44,974,969, forward strand.
ATTTGAAGGGGTGTCCACCTACTTTTGTATATATAGTGTACCCTGTTAATAATGTCCACATTCCTATACAAGTTCAGATCCTTTTTGAGAGGGGTATGGTCTGAAAATATCTCAGGTATTTCATTAACAAATTGTCCCTCCCTCCACATATTTCTTATCACAGCCCCCAACAACACGTGCATGGAGAGAATGTTCCAGTGTCGTAATCAGGTCTGCATCCCACAGCGGTTCGCTTGTGACCGTGATGATGACTGTGGAGACGGCTCCGATGAGACCCCGGAGTGTAGTAAGAACTCCTCACTATCTCTCTCTCTCTCTCTCTCTCTCTCTCTCTCTGTCTCTCTCTCTCTCTCTCTCTGTCTCTCTCTGTCTCTCTCTCTCGTATTCTCTCGTATTTCCTCTTGTTGTGTTCTGACTGCACATCCCGCCTCCTGTGTCCTACAGAGTACGGGTCCTGCAGTCTGGGGGAGTTCCGCTGCACAGATGGTCGCTGTTTACCCAGAGTCCAGTGGGAGTGTGATGGCCATCCCGATTGTCTCGACCAATCAGACGAGCTGCCACACAACCCCAAGTGTTCCGCTGCAGGCAAGCCTTTCATCTGATACAACACACGTGTGTGTGTGTTTATGTGTGTGTTAGAGAGAGAACAGAAGAGGTACAGACCACCCCAGTCTCACCATGTCCCGGCTGGTTTGAGTCTATTGCGAACACGTTATGCTCATAGCCCTGCTGGGAACAGGGCTGATACAAATTGAGTTGATAGCAGGGCCGTGCTCGGACATTTCAGGGGGCAGGTGCTCAAAATGATTGTGATTTATCTTCAATGCTCTTATAATATAATATCTATGATCTTCTGACTCATGATATATGGCCTGGCTGGCTAGTAGCTTGTGTGGATATTTTTAGTATATGGTGGTTTGGTCTGGCAGGTCACCCGTGATAAAAGTCATTATCCGACGTCCATCCGTGCCTGAGGAGGTCGGGAGATGCCGTGGAAACCAGCCACTAGGGGCAACAGCGAGCCCTGTTACCTTCAAGTAGACATTGGAGACGTGGATGGCAGATGGGCCGAAGCATCCGCCTCTGGTTCCTCAGTGCCCAAAGGATGCATGTTTAAATCCACCGATAGGTTATTTTTAATATTTTTGTTTTACACCTATCCCAAACCTTAACACTTACCTTAACCAGTTAATGCCTAACCTTAAGAATTCGGAGTTGGTGCCTAAACGTAACCTTGGAACGATACAGAGAAGTAGTCAAACACTTTGAAATGTGTTCTTTGAGAGAAACATGGATGAACGTCTTGGCTACCTCGGTTGCTGCTGCCATGACACTCGTTTGCAACTCCCGACTGAAGAAGGGATGGAGTTGGGTCGTAAATGGAGCCGCTCCTTTCTGTCTTTCTGCCTCTCTCTGCTGCACGCCGGCTATCAGCCAACCAGGCCGAATATTGTGTTATCAAGTGTGAATCAAAAGTTATGCTGTTGTATCTGTACTGTTGCTTGCGCCTCCCGAGTGGCGCAGCGGTCTAAGGCGTCACTACAGACCCAGGTTCGATCCCGGCCTGTGTCACATCTGGCCGTGACCGGGAGACACATGAGGCAGCGCACAATTGGCCCAGCGTCATCCAGGTTAGGGGAGGGTTTGGCCTGCCGGGATGTCCTTGTCCCATCGCGCTCTAGCGAATCCTTGTGGCGGGCCGGGTGCCTGCAAGCTGACTTCGGTCGCCAATTGTACAGTGTTTCCTCCGACACATTGGTGTGGCTGGCTTGGCAGGGACATGTTTTGGAGGATGCATGGCTCCCGACCTTCGCCTCTCCCAAGTCCTTAGGGGAGTTGCAGGGATGTGACAAGTCTGTAACTACCAATTGGATATCACGAAATTAGGGAGAAAAAAAAGAGTAAAAGTGCCAAAAATATGTATAAAAATTATAATTATAATAATTGGTAGCTTGCTACACACACTCGACCTGTTACTGCATCAAGCCGTACATGTTTGGAATCCGGGCACGAACTCCATACAGGGCCGACAAACAGGCGCAACTGACGGGGTGGCGAACTTGACGACATCACAACATATTTCGGACAGTGAGTTCAGAACAACAACGTCAAAACCTGTGTACAAAAATATATACAAATACCACCACCCAGAAGGGCAGTTGGCGAGTAGGAGGGCAAATGGGCAGGTGCTCTGGCACAGGTACACCCCTATGTGTACGCGTTCCTGGTTGATAGAAATATGTTTAATTGACTGTTAATTATGTTGGCCGGTTCCCCAGACCCAGATTAAGCCTAGTACTTGACAACAACAACAAACTTTTTTTTAAACATTTTTTTATCTAGGACAAGGCTTAATCTGGTTCCGGGAATTCAGGAGTCTTGCATTCCTGGCTTTCACAGAAAGTTCAAATCTAACACCTACCACTTTGTTCTGTAGAAAGCTTGTGCAACGGCTCTTTCTTCATGTGTGTCAACGGCCGCTGTGTCTCGCTGGCCAGCCTGTGTAACAGGAGGGACGACTGTGGGGACGCGTCAGACGAGAGGAACTGTCACGTCAATGAGTGTCTGAACCGTCGAGTCAGTGGATGCACACAGGACTGTGAAAACCTGCCTGTAGGCTACAAGGTAGGAAGGTACCCCTGCTCGCTTTCTCAGAATTGCGCACACACACACACACACACACACACACACACACACACACACACACACACACACACACACACACACACACACACACACACACACACACACACACACACACACACACACACACACACACACACACACACACACACACACACACAGAGAATCGCAAGTCATGAACTGTACAAGGTTATTTCTCAGAGTCACACACACAAACACACGATATAGCTCTAAGTATGGTAAACCACTAAGCTCTTACAACATAAAACTAAGGCTTAGTGAAAACTGTTTATTGATGTTTTGCAAATTTCTCTATAATGATAGGATTCAACACCGGTGTTACTACATTCCATATATTATCATGTTTAACAATAAAACAAACAGAACCTAAATCAACATACTACATGGACTTGCTTCTGACTTACCATATGTGTTTGTTTGTGCTACTCATACTTAATAACCATGACCCCGGTACTTACAGTACAGTTTATATGTTGGGATCTCCCTGGTTTAAATCCATACTCTGTAAGACGTGCATACCAGAGTGGCTCGCCAACAAAACAAACCATGGATTTTGCACTCAGAACCTACTAAATCCCTTTGTGTCATAGTAATATAATAATAATAATATATGCCATTTAGCAGACGCTTTTATCCAAAGCGACTTACAGTCATGTGTGCATACATTCTACGTATGGGTGGTCCCGGGGATCGAACCCACTACCCTGGCGTTACAGGCGCCATGCTCTACCAGCTGAGCTACAGAAGGACCACATAGTATCCCTGTATAGTCAGTAGTCACCCCCGATGGCGACAGTACCCCGTGACTGTTCTATTGATTAATTCAGTGCCTCCGCACATGAATTCTGTTAGAAAAATAATGGCTCTCAATTTCTCCCTCACGTCCGATCCAGTGCAAGTGTTGGCCGGGATTCCGCTTGAAGAACGATGGCCAAACGTGTGTTGACATTGACGAGTGTTCATCCGACTTCCCCTGTAGCCAGCTCTGCGTCAACACATACGGATCGTACAAGTGTCTGTGTGCAGACGGCTACGAGGCGCCAGCTAAGAACTCGCACAGCTGCAGGTCTCTCTCAGGTATACTTCTGTCTCTACCTCCATCATTTACTCTTCTGATCTTTCTTTTGTTCTCTCTCTCTCTCTCTATCTCTATCTCTATCTCCATCTCTCTCTCCTTCTCTCTCTCCTTCTCTCTCTCTCTCTCTCTCTCTCTCTCTCTCTCTCTCTCTCTCTCCTTCTCTCTCTCTCTCTCTCTCTCTCTTCTCTCTCTCTCTCTCTCTCTCTCTCTCTCTCTCTCTCTATCTATCTCTCTCTCTCTCTCTTCTCTATCTATCTATCTCTCTCTCTCTCTCTCTCTCTCTCTCTCTCTCTCTCTCTCTCTCTCTCTCTCTCTCTCTCTCTCTCTCTCTCTCTCTCTCTCTCTCTCTCTCTCTCTTCTCTCTCTCTCTCTCTCTCTCTCTCTCTCTCTCTCTCTCTCTCTCTCTCTCTCTCTCTCTCTCTCTCTCCTCTTACCCATCTGTCCTTGTATCTGTGCCTCCGCTGCTTGAGGTAACACTTTCTCCATCTTCATTCGTCCATTCCTTCTCTTCATCTTCTCTCTCTTCCTTCTTACACCTCTTCCCATGTGTCTGATCATCTGTCACCCACCTTCCTGCTTGATTAAAAAAAAAAAAAAAAATCAGGGACTTCGGGAAATCACAAGGGAATGATCTTGCCGTCAGAACGAGGATCCTGATGAGTTAAAAGAGGACACTAGAATATGTATGACGTAAAACCACTTGTTCTATCTCTATGGGAAGGTACCTGTAGTGAGCCCAGTCAAATAATAGCCTGTGATGGTGATATATACTAGGGTTTGGAGCTAGGGAGGAAATCAGTGGTTGTATAAGATTGACACTTCCAGAGCCTCTGACTGTAACGTTACTGCACCTGCTGTAGGATAATGAGACGATGCATTAAAAGTAATGACTTTGTGAGTAATGATGAGCTACAGTGCCTTGCAAAGGTATTCAACCCCCTTGGCATTTTTCCTATTTTATTGCATTACAACCTGTAATTTAAATGTTATTTCGATGTCATGTAATGGACATACACAAAATAGTCCAAATTGGTGAAGTGAATTGAAAAAAATTACATGTTTCAAAAAATTTCAAAAAATAAAAAACAGAAAAGTGTTGGGTGTATATGAATTCACCCCCTTTGCTATGAAGCCCCTCAATAAGATCTGGTGCAACCAATTACCTTCAGATGTCACAGGTCAGGGACAAAGTTGTGGAGAAGTACTGATCAGGGTTGGGTTATAAAAAAATATCTGAAACTTTGAACATCCCACAGAGCACCATTAAATCCATTATTAAAAAATTGAAAGAATATGGCACCACAACAAACCTGCCAAGAGAGGGCCGCCCACCAAAACTCACAAACCGGGCAAGGAGGGCATTAATCACAGAGGCAACAAAGAGACCAAAGATAACCCTGAAGGAGCTGCAAAGCTCCACAGCGGAGATTGGAGTATCTGTCCATAGGACCACTTTAAGCCGTACACTCCACGGAGCTGGGCTTTACGGAAGAGTGGCCAGAAAATAATAAGCAAACATGTTTGGGGTTCACCAAAAGGCATGTGGAAGACTCTCCAAACATCTGAAAAAAGGTACTCTGGTCAGTTGAGACTAAAATGTAGCTTTTTGGCCATCAAGGAAAACGCTACGTCTGGCGCAAACTCAACACCTCTCAACCCGAGAAAACCATCCCAGCATCAGGCTGTGGGGATGTTTTTCATCGGCAGGGACTGGGAACTGGTCAGAATTGAAGGAATGATGTATGGCGCTAAATACAGTGAAATTCTTGAGGGAAACCTGTTTCAGTCTTCCAGAGCTTTGAGACTGGGACGGAGGTTCACCTTCCAGCAGGACAATGACCCTAAGCATACTGCTAAATCAACACTTGAGTGGTTTAAGGGGAAACATTTAAATGTCTTGGGATGGCCTCGTCAAAGCCCAGACCTCAATCCCATTGAGAATCTGTGGTATGACTTAAAGATTGCTGTACACCAGCGGAACCCATCCAACTTGAAGGAGCTGGAGCAGTTTTGTCTTGAAGAATGGGCAAGAATCCCAGTGGCTAGATGTGCCAAGCTTATTTAGACATACCCTCAGAGACTTGCAGCTGTAATTGCTGCAAAAGGTGGCTCTACAAAGTATTGACTTTGGGGGGGTGAATAGTTATGCATGTTCTATTTTTTTTGTGTTATTTGTTTTGTTTCACACCCAAAAATATTTTGCATCCTCAAAGTATTGTAAATGTTGTGTAAATGAAATGATTACAAACCCCCCCAAAAATCAATATTAATTCCAGGTTGTAAGGCAACAAAATAGGGAAAATGCCAAGTGAAGTGAATATTTTCGCACGCCATTATCTCTGAGAGCATACTGCTACAGTCGCCCCTGCATAGTGATGGTACTGAAGAGTCACACATGTCTATCAGATTATTTCTTTGGACTGTATTGTCAGTCGTCGTCGTCGTGTATTGTAATTGCTGTATTTTTCTTCTTTCTTGTATTTTCTTCAGCTGAAGAGCCCTTCCTGATTCTGGCCGACCATCACGACATCAGGAAAATAAGCACTGATGGATCCAAATACACTCCTTTAAAACAGGTAAGACACACAAAGAGAAGTGTTCCTTTTTTCTTTTAAACCAGCTCAATATGTAAGGACGGAGGAGGTTTCTTATGCACAGTATCTTTTCATTGATCATCTCACTTGAGTACATGTCTCTCCCCAAACAATTATGCAAAGCAATTGCTCAATATTTAATGAGGTACTTTTTTTGTACCAACAGTACAACATCTACCTTATGATTGTGTCCCGCAGGGCCTCAGTAACATTATAGCAGTGGACTTTGACTACAGGAAGGAGTTGATTTACTGGATCGACTCGAGCTCTCCTGCTCTAACCCAACGGAGGATAAACAGAATGCGACTGAATGGGAGCGACCTGAAGGTACAGTAGAGTACCGGCTTAAACATCAGGTTTGGGGTAAATTGGAATGGAAGTTATTCAATTCAGGAAGTTAACAGATTCCAATGTTAAATTTTTTTTTTAAAAGGGCGTCTCTTCTCAATGACTTCTCAAAAAAAAACGGAAGAGGAGTGTAACGTCTGCTCCCAACTCACACTCTCAAACACCTAAATCCCCTGAACGCAGCTCACTTTCCAGCTCACTTTCCAGCTCACTTTCCAGCCCACTTTCCAGCTCACACTCTCAAACACCTAGATCCCCTGAGCACAGCTCACTTTCCAGATCCCAATTACCTGAATTCTAATCACCTGCATGTCATTATCACACACTATTTAGTTCAGTTCTTTGCACTCCATCACTGTGAGGTATTGTTTGTTTTGTGACACTCTTCTATTCGGAGCCCTGTGTTTCCTGTATCGTAACCCTCCTGTGTATGATAGTTTTTGCCCGCCTCACTAACGACGCCTTTTGCCTATTCCCTGCATGTACTTTAGCCTATCAGATTTCCTGTTATCAACCTTTTGCCTGATCTCCCAGACGACGTTACTAGCCTTTTCCCTGCCTGTACTGTTGCCTTTTTGGACCGCCTGTGTATGACCTTCTGCCTGCCCCTGGACCCAGTTACCTGCCTCCTGTGGTCCTTTACAATAAACACCTGCTGCGCCCTGCGCTTGAAACCAGCTCTGTCTCCCATCGTGTTCATTACAAGGAGACGCTATATATTTCAAAAGTTGACTCATTTGTCATTTATTCAAATCACTTCCTGAATTGAGTGTCTTCAATTCAAATTGACCCCAACCGTGTTCTACATTAGCCTGACGAAGGTGTGTGGTGAGATAGTGTTCTTGTGGTAGTGCTTAACGTATGAGCCTGAGGGAAGGATGCACTTTATCCATTTTCTCTCTCGCTCTCATCCCCCCGCCCCACGAGGCTAGATTACACTGTTAGAGATGAGATGTTGAGAAGGTCTATAGCTGCTTTATAAATCTAGAATTAAACACCCTGGCTGTGCAGCGGTTTAAATGTGACTAAAGGTGACAGTCTTCCCTGGCTGAAGGTTGAGCCGAGGCACATAAAACAATTTATTCTACAGGAGGGATTATGGCCATGTAGCACCTAATGCGTAATGAGATTTTAATGCATTCCATTGTCAAACAATGTACACTATAGAGTGTGGATAATTCCTTAGACACACAGCTTCTTTGTAAAACTTTGTTTTCGTCACACCTCGGGAAATACTTGATGGTTTTGGACCTAAACCCCCTTGTTAATAGTTCACAGCATTATGCAGTTGATGGCGTACCTGAGTACTAGTCTATGGTGTTTGGCACAGAACAACGGCTGTTGGTTCAGCTGTATTTTATGATGTTTTGTTGTCGTCATATTTATGACAATATCATCATGCTGTTTTATGACGAACAGTTCAACAAGTGTTACTGAACTCCGTCATGATCGTGTCATGCACCATAGATACAGTACCGTACGAAATGTGCTTCCTTTGCTACACAGAGGAAGATCTCCGACTCGGTATCTCAATGTCAATGATCGTATCAGTCTGCATGTGTTCGCGTGTTCGCGTCCTTGGAACATGGCTACTCTCCAATCATGGCTCCCCATTTTAGCTTTCCAAAGGCCAGGGTCAGAGTCTGGATGACGTTAGAGTGCCAACAGAACCTGAGCACCTAAGGGGGGCTCCCCTTGGCTCGTTATCGTTAATACGGGGCTAATGACTCATTGTAGCTTCACTGTACCCAGGATTACTCCCGTTTGATTCATAGCTCTCTGCCGCCGAAACTCTTCCGAGTCGAGACCGCTTCTGTTTAGTTATGGGACCAACGTCGTCACTAGAATGAAGGCGATATTAGAACTGTTGCAGTGCAGACCCATAGAAGGCTGTTGTGGGTCGTTCGGGCTTTTCACACTGTCTTCTTAATTTGCGACAAAATAACTCCAGGGCTAGCTTACCTTCCTTTCACGCAATCAACCGTTAACCCCGGGGTCACTGAATCCAACTGTTTGGGTTAGAATGTGAGGGCTCCACAAAACGGGTTACAGTGCTTTTTCTGATTCATCTTGAGTTGCTTTAAAGGCCCAGTGCAGTCGGAAACATGATTTCCCTGTGTTCTATATATACTTCCACACTACGAGGTTGGAATAATACCGTGAAATTGTGAAAATGACGATGTCCTTTTGGAGCTGTTTTAAGAGCTGTTTTAAAAAAGACTGCCTGAAACGTCAGTCTGTTTTGGTGGGATGGAGATTTGGCCTGCCACGGTGACATCACCGGGCCGTCAAGTTGGTTAATAGACCAATAAGAAAGAGATTTCCAAACTCTCTGCCAATGACAGCCGCTTTTTAGTGTTCCCCCTCCCCCCACTCGGACAGCTCGCAGCCAGTCCTAGGAAAAATCTTGCTTGAGAAATTGCCCTTTTGCGAAGATGAGATTTTCTCTTCTTCTTCTTTTTGACACATTGAATTGAAAACAATCACATGAAGGTACTTAGTTGTTACTCGAGAAATGATTTGATATTGAGATTTGAAAGAAAATGTGCCTACCTGTTTCCTCTCCTCTGACCCACAGGTAATCCACAGGACGTCCACCCCTAGTGCTCTAGCCGTGGACTGGATCGGTAAGAACCTGTACTGGTGCGACATAAGGAAGAAGAGTCTGGAGGTGTCCAAGGCTAACGGACTCTATCCTGTGGTGCTGGTCAGCACCGGTCTGGACATCCCGACCGACCTGGCTCTGGATGCTGACACTGGGCATGTACAACTCTCCATCTTCTCCATCTGTCTTTACACCATGCTGCTGTCTGTCACAGTACCGTCTGGAGAGAATGAATCCAGAACGAGATTTAGCTATGTCTATCGAGAGAAACCACAGACTGTCAAAAGAAATGCCAGCTAATCAGTTTGCTATTGTGTAAGTGTACCTATGCTGTTTTGTTTCTGAGGTAGCCGACTTTCTGCTCAGGCTCTTGAAGTCTAGTACTCATTTTGATGTTGAGTTTGCTATCTTCACGTAAAACTAGTCCGTAACGAGAAGTAAACACAGTTTGATTTACATCATTTTAGTCATTTAGCAGACACTCTTGTCCAGAGCGACTTACAGTTAGTGCATTAACCTTAAGATGACCAAGTGAGAGGACCGCAATTCACAGTTCACATAACCCATTTGACCAACGAAGTGGGGAAGTGTAGCCTAAGGTGTCTAGCTGAAAACTATATCCATTCCTCTGTAGTTATGTGTTCTGGATCGACAGTGGAGAGTATCCCCATATCGGGAGGATAGGTTTGGACGGCAGTGGCCGGACGGTGATCAGCGACACAGACATATTCAGGCCTGCAGCTCTCACCATCGACTACACGGCAAAAAGACTTTACTGGGCTGACTCGCATCAAATTCTCTTCTCAAACATGGACGGTTCAAAACGACGCAAAGGTAAGGGACAGTGAATTGAGTGTTGCCCTTGGTCGGTGTCTGTCTGTCTGTCTGTCTGTCTGTCTGTCTGTCTGTCTGTCTGTCTGTCTGTCTGTCTGTCTGTCTGTCTGTCTGTCTGTCTGTCTGTCTGTCTGTCTGTCTGTCTGTCTGTCTGTCTGTCTGTCTGTCTGTCTGTCTGTCTGTCTGTCTGTCTGTCTGTCTGTCTGTCTGTCAACATTTGATGGCTCAATTGTAAATAATACTTTGTGCCGATTAAGGTCAGTTTGCCCATTGACCTTGTCATCTATCACCCCAGTGTTTAATTTGCCGTACTGTAATAATTTCGCCACCATGGCCTATTTATTACCTCACCCCCTTTATCCTACCTCATTTGCACACACTGTATATAGACTTTTTCTATTGTGTTATTGACTGCATGTTTGTTTATTCCATTTGTAACTCTGTGTTGTTGTTTTTTGTCCCACTGCTTTGCTTTATCTTGGCCAGGTCGCAGTTGTAAATGAGAACATGTTCTCAACTGGCCTACCTGGTTAAATACAGATGAAATAAATACAAATAAAATTGAGTGTACTTTTTCAAACTTTAGGTAAAAACCTTGACATTACTGTGAAGCGGTTTGTCCGTGATTGATTCAACTCCACAGAAACCGAGCGTGAGCCAAGCCATTAATATGCCTGTTCCATACACTTCAAAGCAAGGTGTTAATTGAAATGAGTCGCTATCTATCTCTGGCATTCAACCTGTGAGAAATGAGAAATGTTTTTCTCACCTTTTTTTTGAGTTATTCATTCGGTCTAACACAATTTTCCCCCAGTACTATTTGGTTCACAAACAAAACATGTTATTAAACAAGGCTTAAAAACCTCTTAAGGATCCTACCCTTTTAATACATTTTAGCCTAAAATTACATACCCAAATCTAAGTGCGTGTAGTTCAGGACCTGAAGCAAGGATATGCATATTCTTGATACCATTTGAAAGGAAACACTTTGAAGTTTATGGAAATGTGAAATTAATGTCGGAGAATATAACACAATCGATCTGATAAACGATAATACAAAGAAAAACGCATGCATTTTATTGTATTTTATTTGTACCATCTTTGAAATGCAAGAGAAAGGCCATAATGTATTATTCCAGCCCAGGCGCAATTTAGATATTGTCCACTAGATGACAGCAGTGTATGTGCAACATTTTAGACTGATCCAATGAACCATTGCATATCTGTTCAAAATGTGGTATCAAGACTGCCCAAATGGTCCTAATTGGTTTATTAATACATTTTCAAGTTCATAATTGTGCACTCTCCTCAAACAATAGCATGGTATTATTTCACTGTAATAACTACTGTAAATTATACAGTGCAGTTAGATTAACAATAATTTAAGCTTTCTGCCCATATCAGATATGTCTGTCCTGGGAAATGTTCATGTTACTTACAACCTCATGCTAATCACATTAGCCTACGTTAGCTTAACCATCCCGTGGGGAGGACACCGATCCTGTAGAGGTTAATTAAAGTGAAGTCACGACATTCTCAACGTATTTTTATTGTTAATTTAATTTCAGTCTTTCGTCTTCAACAGACAGTTTGTGATTAGCTGTAATACTTATAGTCTACTCTGTGCTCTACTAAGCCATGCTGACAGACACAGTCCATTTAGTCACGTCTTTACTTCTCTTTGCCTGCAATAAAACACCACAGAGCCTGGCAGCTTGTCACAGCAATTATTCAGGACGAGCTGTGTGTGTGTGTGTGTCAGCAGATTCCTCCTAAAGCAGTATCAGATGAACGTAATGTAGAAGTGGCATGTTAATCTACTGTGTGTGTGTGTGTGTGATCTGGCTGTATTCTAGACTCTGATTAATCAGTGTGTATTCCATTCCAGTGCCGAGTCAAGACATCCGGGAGGTGACGGCGCTGACTCTGTTTGAGGATGTCATCTATTGGACGGATGAGAAGTCCAAGTCACTGAACCGGGCCCACAAGACCTCCGGGGCTCAGGGAGCAGAGCTGCTCAGATACTGGAGAACCATCCACAACATCAAGGTGTACCACCCTCTCCGCCAACCCGACGGTAATTGTCTAGACACTCAGTGTGTGTGTCTGCATGCCTTTGAGCGAGAGAGAGGTGTTTATTTTTTAATTGTAATGAGCAAATGTGCCCTCAGACTAATGATGCTGACAGCAGAGTTGAAAAGGGAAAGGGCTGTAGCTCTGGATGTTGGGTTTTAGTCTCCCTCTCTCCGCTGCAGTGCCCAAACACCAGTGTCAGGTGACCAACGGAGGCTGCAGCCACCTGTGTCTGCTCTCCCCCGGGGGAGGTTACAGGTGTGCCTGCCCCACCCACTTCTACCTGGCTGCAGAAAACAAGACCTGCCTTTCCAACTGCACAGCCAGCCAGGTCAGTGGCCCTTTTCTCCTGCTGCTTACAGAAATATTTAACATTTGAGTCATTCAGCAGACGCTGTTATCCAGAGCCACTTACAGCTAGTGAATTCATCTTAAGGTAGCTAGGTGGGACAACAACATTTCACAGTCAAAGTAAGTAAATATTGCCTGAGGAATAATTAGAGGAGTGCTTATATTTGACATGTTATACACTTGTAACATGTCCAATATGTGTCTCATGGGAATGTGTTTCTTGCATATCCCAACTCCCCCTGAGACGCCCATAGGGAATGTGGGGTCACGGCCAGTGGCACCCTTGTCCAGCAACCCTGGATCAATTGGGTTAAGTGCCTTGCTCAAGGGCACAGTGTCAGATTTTGTTGGCTTCGGAATTCAAACCAGCGACCTTTTGGTTATTGGTCCAACGCTCTAATCACAAAGGCTACTGTACCTGCCACCCAATAAAGCAGCTACCAGCTAAGCCTGTGCTAGTTGGAGGGGGAGTGGGAGAGTTGGGGGGGTGCTGTGGGATAGATCAAGATACATTTTGATGAGGTGTGTTTTCATATGTTTTTGGAAGATGGGGAGGGGACCAGCAGGGGTTTCATTAAGGTACTTTAGTGTCCCCAAAATCTTCCTGGATGATGATGATGATGACATTTTGTTGTGTCTTGTAGTTCCGCTGTGGGACCGATGAGTGCATCCCTTTCTGGTGGAAGTGTGACACGGTGGATGACTGTGGGGACGGGTCGGACGAGCCTCCAGACTGCCGTGAGTCACCATCAACACACACATACACTTGACAAGGTCCCAGTAAGAGTGGTCACATTTTCTGTACACACCAACTCGCAATTACACAATCAATTCACAGCCCTCTAGTGGAGCAGGACACTAAGTGCACAGTACAGTACAGTAAACCCTTCTCCCTGGTTTTATTCACTAGCTGTGTTTCTATAAAGTCGGTGCAATGTGTGTGTGTGTGTGTGTGTGTGTGTGTGTGTGTGTGTGTGTGTGTGTGTGTGTGTGTGTGTGTGTGTGTGTGTGTGTGTGTGTGTGTGTGTGTGTGTGTGTGTGTGTGTGTGTGTGTGTGTGTGTGTGTGTGTGTGTGTGTGTGTGTTTCTGTTCTTTCCTCACAGCTGAGTTTAAATGCCAGCCAGGGAGGTTCCAGTGTGGGACTGGTCTCTGTGCTCTGCCTCCGTTTATCTGTGATGGGGAGAACGACTGTGGGGACAACTCTGATGAAGCCAACTGTGGTGAATTTCTTTACATTTCTGCCCATTATTGTAAAAGAGAATGCATACTCGTTACTTACCTGGTTAAATAAAGTAAATAAATAAATGATGACGCTATCCATCCTATTCTGAATCCGCCCAGAAGTTTCCACAACTGTCAAAAAACGACGTTGTAGACTACCCCGGCTAAGGCTAACACCTTTTGTTCATACCTTCTACAGAATCCTACATCTGTCTATCTGGACAGTTCAAATGCAGGAAGCGACAGAAGTGCATCCCACTGAACCTGCGCTGTAACGGACAGGACGACTGTGGAGACGGCGAGGACGAGACGGACTGCCGTAAGAATCGAATCATCCGTAGATGGATGGATCTTAATAGATACGGTCTTAAAGAAGAGGCTGACTATGTGATGAAAGTTTTGACAGCTCTGTACTTTTTGCCGGGGCGATTTCAATTTCACCTGGCCATGAAAAATGAGCCTCTGCAAGATTTAGATAATAGAGTATTGAAAAGGCTTTTAGTTGTTGGCACTCTGGTCATTTCTTTAGCGAGAGACAGCCCTTTGATGAATGACACAAGGAAAGAAAGGAACAGTGGAGAGAAACTCAGACTCTGAACAGACCGACTCTGTGACTTCCTCTCTGATCTTCACCTCTTGGTCAAGGATTCACCCTGTTAACTATTCTCTTTGGATGATAGACCCCTCACACCCTCCCCCAGCCTCCTATGTTCGTGCCGCCATACCTGGTTAATTCCCTTCGTAGACACAAGGAAGGTCCATTATTAATAAAAGCCACATGTCCTTGTTATAATACGAAAAGGAGGTGTGTTTCCTTTCAGTTGACCTAGTTTGACCTCGCTGTGGATTTTGATTGGAGTTTCATCCCCTGCTTCCCTCTGACATTTTACAGTTCTGAACTTCTGGGTGCTTCTTTCGCTTGTCTGAAATGTACAGCACCGGGTAAAGGTTATGAGACAATGCCTCATGTCTGTGGGAGAGACGGAGAGAAGGGTCTTAGTAAGTACCTGTAGTCACACCTGTCTGGTTGTCATCGCGAATCAAAGTGACAGCTCTAAGACACACTGGAGCACGGTCTCAAGACACACGCACACACATACATGCACGCCATCCATGAACGCCTTATTAGATCACAGTGGTGGGTTAACGACTCGTCTCAGAGCTCCAGCCCTAGAAGCAGTCTAATCTCCCTCCCTTCACCTCCCGAGTCTCTGGCTGCAGTCACATTCAACCCCGGCCTGGCTCAGTGGTAGAGCCGTGTTGCCCCGAGGCCACTGGGAACAGAGAGGAAGACACTGGTAATTGCACCAGCAGGGGGTTGAACCACGCTGGTAGGCTGGGTAAGGGTGGAGCTGGGTGGGGGAGGGTGTGAGGGGAAGGGTGGGGGAGGGTGTGAGGGGAAGGATGGGGGGGCTGGAGGAATATACAGCACCAAGTAAAGTGTTTCTCTGTAGGCTCTATTTTAACAAACCTAACACAATGTAAATCTATGGCTGGCGGTCAGAGCTATAGGTTTGGGGGGGGTGTCAGAAATATTTGTTGCTATTTTCTCAACCAGATTTATGGGTGCAGTAGCTGGCGGAGGCGTGGAAGGGCTGGGTTTTTGCTAAATAAACAAGTTGAAGATGTATCACGACTTGACCTCTCAATGGCCAATCAGAACATGCTCCATGGCTACATATGTGGTTGCTTCAAGTTGTCGAGAGCTTGGGACTATAAAGTTATATCTGCAAAAATATGATTCTGAGATGATTGGCATTAGAATTCCGAACCCTCATTGGTTTGAACGGTGTCAACTATTTGTATCTTGTATTCTTTTTAACTTAACAACATGAATTAGGATATTTATAGTACTATATAGGTTGAGAACATTGAATAGAACAAGGCCACATGAATAACAAAATGTTGACAAAAAATGCAAATCGAACGTTATGGTCCCAAGCTCACATTGTGTATTTATGGTATTTTATGTATTGCGTGGTAATCAACTCCTAGTTGAATGTTTGTCCAGTATAGCCTAGTTTGTTAAATAGCCTACAGAAACAAAATAACAATAAGTAGGCCCATCCCATACTTGATAAATATGTTGAACATGTTTTTGAACAGTAATTGCATGGCATCGATATGGAAATATATTGTTAACATAGCATTTGCACTGATATGGGCCTACTGTAAAAATGCATTAGCCAGGGACATGCCAAACGTTGTCAATGAGCAATATTAAATTCACTAATTGATAAGACCTACAAAGAGAGCGAGTACTTCTCATCAAATTCTCCCCGTGAGAGTATACTGTGATATTAGGCAACAACGTAGACTACGGGGGGTTTGATGCACATCCAAACTTTTCACAGGAGCTGGATAAAGATCCAATATAAAGAGAAAAGGGGGGAATATCCACTCATCGTTACTGCTCCCAGATATACTCTCTATAGCTGTAGCCTACCATTGCCGTTGATTTGGCCATAGTGACTTAGCCAAGTGAAAGGTAACAAAACGGACAAATATAGCCTCAAAGCTCCCCGCGGTTTCCCGCGGTTTGAAAGTTCCAACCGAGGAAAGTGGAAGATCCATTTTTTTTGGGGGGGGGGGGGGGGCAAAATGAATAACTGTTTTTTGATAACTTGTTCCTAAACAGGCTCCCTACGTTCGCGGACACCTTTCACGCAATGGGCATAGCACATAATGAGTCCAAATATTTCACAGAAGCTGGACAAAAATAATGTCCAAGATAAAATAAAGTAAAAGTGGAATGTCTGAGTGTTCTGATATTCATGATGTTTCAATAAAGCCCTAGTGATGTACTTAATTAAGGCTACTGTGTGCGCATCCTCTGGCAAAATCAACGTCTTTACCAATTGCTTTGCCGCTAAAACCAGCTTTTTGTCGGCCTAGTTGCACTCACTGAAATTGGCATATTGGCGCACGTTCTTAAGGACACACCTCAAATATTTCCACCCCTCCCACCTCAGTGCAAGCCAACTGACATTACACAGGTAAATTGTCGACCCCGGCGTTAGGGCTTGGAAAATTATGCGCGCGAGTGAGCGACAGAGCGAGACAGAGAGGATATTTCAGGAGCTGAGTCTCACCCAGGGTGCAGATTAGGGCAGACAGAAGGAGGTTTAGCCTGCGTCTGAGGGCTGAGGGGATGTCTTTCTGAGACAGAGGGAGGTTTAACCAGGGCTAATCACGCTGGGAGGGCTGAGGGTTTAGAGATGCAGCTGGAGCTCTAAACCACCTCCATCCCCCTCCTGCTGGGAAAGAGGAAGCTGTGCTCTGGGTGTCAGGGTACTGTGGCAGGAAGGAGGGTGTGGAGGAAAAATGAATCTGATTTACTCATAATTGTACTTTCTCTATTGCTCCACACCATAGGTGTGTTTGCCACATATAACATGATTTGTGTGAATTTGATGCAACTACAGTGCATGTGCATTGCTATTGTTTTGGTCATTTATGCTCATTTTGGTACCTTCAGTTGCATTAGCCGAGGGAGTTTTGCCATTTTTATATAGACTGGTTAACTGGTCATTTTTTAGTATAGCACGTGGCGCTGTCTCTTTTCATCTTTATTCTTTAGAGTTGATGTACTTGTTTTAACTCCCTGTCTCTTCTCTCTCTGCTGTCTCCATCCCCAGCTGAGAGCACCTGTTCTGCCAGCCAGTTCCAGTGTAAGAGCTCCCTGCACTGTATCTCAGCCCTGTGGGTGTGTGACGAGGACCCGGACTGTGCCGATGGATCGGACGAGGCCGACTGCGGTGCGTTCTACTGTTCTACCTCTAATTGTACTGCAGTGCCTTTCAGAAAGCGTTCACACACCCCTTGACCTTTTTTGCCTCACATTTGGTTGTGTTACAGCCTGAATTTAAGATGGTTAAAATTGAGATTTATGTGCAATTGGCCTACACACAATACCGCATAATGTCAAAGTGGAATTGTGTTTTTTGAAATGTAAAAAAATATATATATATTTTTTTTTGTTTTTAAGGAAAAACTTGAGTCATTAAGTATTCAAACTCCTTTGTTATGTCAAGCCTAAATAAGTTAAGGGGTAAAGAGTTGCTTAGCATGTCATATAAGTTGCATGGACTCACTCTGTGGAATAATAGTGTTTAACATGATATTTTTATGACTACCTCATCTCTGTACCTCACACATACAATTATCTGTAATGGTCCCTCAGTCAAGTAGTGAATTTCAAACACAGATTCAACAACAAAGACCAGGGAGGTTTTCCAATAGCTCATAAAGAAGGGCACCTATGGGCAAAGTAAATAAAACAAGCGGACATTGAATATCCCTTTTAGCATGGTGAAGTTATTAATTACACGTTGGATCTATCAATTCAACCAGTCACTACATAGATATAGGCATCCTTCCTAACTCAGTTGCCGGAGAGGAAGGAAACCGCTCAGGGATTTTATCATGAGGCCAATGGTTATGGACTTTAGAACAGTTACAGAATATAATGGCTGTGATAGGAGAAAACTGAGGACGGATCAACAACACTCATTTAAATGACAAAGTGAATAGATGGAAGATTTTCCAAAACATGCATATTTTTTGCAATTAGGCAGTTAAGTAATACTGCATACAATGTGGCAAAGAAATGAAATGCATGTGCTGAATACAAAAGCGTTATGTTTGAGGCAAATCTGGAGCAGGTTGAGAGCTTGAAGTTCCTTGGTGTCCACATCACCAACAAACTATCATGGTTCAAACACGCCAAGACAGTCGGGCACGACAAAACATATTCCCCCTCAGGAGACTGAAAAGATTTGGCATGGGTCCTCAGATCCTCAAAAGGTAGCTGCACCACGAGAGCATGGTTTCCTCACTGCCTAGTATGGCAACTGCTCAGCCTCCGACCGCAAGGCACTACAGAGGGTAGTGCGAACGGCCCAGTACATCACTGGGGCCAAGCTTCCTGCCACCCAGGACCTCTATAACAGGCGATGTGAAAATCGCCCTAAAAATTTCAAAGACTCCAGCAGCCACCCTAGTCATAGACAGTTCTCTCTGCTACCGCACGGCAAGCGTTACCGGAGCGCCAAGTCTAGGTCCAATAGGCTACTAAACAGCTTTCAAGCCATAAGACTCCTGAACACCTAATCGAATGGCTACCCAGACTATTTGCATTACCTCCCTCTCCCCCTATTTTACACCGCTGCTACTCTCTGTTTTTATCATCGAAGCATAGTCACTTTAAAAACTAACCGGTACCCCCGCACATTGACTCTGTACCGGTACCCCCCTGTATATAGTCTTGCTATTGTTATTTTACTGCTGCTGTTACTTTTATTTCATATTCTTATCCATTTTTTTTAACTGCATTGTTTGTTAGGGGCTCGTAAGTAAGCATTTGACTGTAAGGTCTACTACACCTGTTGTATGTGACTAATACAACACATCACTGAGTACCACTCTTTATATTTTCAATCATGGTGGTGACTGCATCATGTTATGGGTATGCTCATCTGCAAGGACTATGGAGTGTTTTAGGATAAAAAGAAACAGAATAGAGCTAAGCACAGGCAAAATACTAGAGGGAAACCTGGTTCAGGTTGCTTTCCAACAGACACTGGGAGACAAATTCACCTTTCAGCAGGACAATAACCTAAAACACAAGGCCAGATATACACTGGAGTTGCTTACCAAGACAACGTTGAACGTTAGTTACAGTTTTGACTTAAAATGGCTTGGAAAAGTATGGCAAGACATTAAAAAAATGGCAAATTGACCGAGCTTGAGGATTTATTTTTTAAATCAAATATTGTACAATCCAAGTGTGCAATACTTCCCCAGAAAGACTCACAGCTGTAATCACTGCCAATGTTGATTCTAACTAAATGTAACACAACAAAATGTGGAGTAAGTCAAGGGGTATGAATGCTTTCTGAAGGCAATGTATGTTATATTATATTCTAGTCTACACTCTTAGAAAAAAGGGTTCTTCGGTTGTCCCCCTTTTTGGTTCAAGGTAGAGAACCCTGTTGGTTTCCATGTAGAATCACCAAATGGGTTCTACCTGGAACCAAAATGCTTTCTTCAAAGGGTTCTCCAATGGGGACAGCCGAAGAACCCTTTTTAGGTTCTAGATAGCAACATTTTTTCTAAGAGTGTAGTCTAGTCTATTGTAGCAGTGTTTGATCTCAATGGAATGGCCTCCTCTAAAGGGACATTTGTATCTCGACTTTGTGTCTCGTTATGCTATATGCAATCTTTGATCAGCTAAACCCAAACACGTAGACTTCAATTGAATGTGATAGATAACGTCATGCAGACATCAAATGCCTTTTTAAAAAATGTTTTACTGATGATCACCTCATAAATGCTGACTGGTCTTTGATATGCTCATAAAGCACTTGTTAATATGGCCAGCTCCAGAGATTAGCTGGAGGAGGTTAAGTCATTTTACTGTCTCTTTCTCTCATCAAATGGACTGCTAGGGATTGACCTTGGCATTTCCACTGCTGCCTGAGCGTTTAATGGTGACATTTAGGAGGATTGAGGGGGATGACAGTAAGGTCTCTCTATGATTTGAGTCGTTCTCTCTGGTTTTCAGTCAGTGTTCCATTTTTTTTTTCTTTTCTTTTCTCTCTCTCTCTCTATGGGTCATATTTAAAGGTTTCTTCTCATCCAACCTGGCAGATATCAAGCATGAGAGGAGATGTACACACGTTGTGAACATGTTGTATACACCTACTGGCTTTGACTTCACTGGCGAGAAGCAAACAACATACGACTTCTGGAATTCCCAGCATCTTATTTGTCTTTCTTCATTCTTAAATCTTTCAGGCATGGGAAGGAATGTATTTAGTATTCAACTGCCGCGGTGTGCTCAGGTCGAATTTGAATTCTGTTAATGTCATACTAAGTCTGGGAATTAGCTCTCGAGCATGGTACCGTGTGGTTGTCAATTAATAATGCATTATGTATTTATCTATTCTCCCAATAGTTGGATTAAAAGTCTGACTGGGAGATGAGAGGAAATCACATTGCTTTGATTTTACAGTGTTGGGACGACATGTACAGACGGATTACTAGGTTGTTATTTTAGAAAGAAGAACAGGAAAGTTACTGTTCTCCTAGTCGTTCTTCTTGACAGTAGCAGGCGTTTGTATATACAGTATGTCAAGTAATGTTTCACCCTTTATTGGCCATCGTCTTGTCGCCTTCCTTAGCGAAAGCTCAAGGGACTGGCCATCGCGGTCGCGCTCACCTGGCGCTGTGCGAAACATCAACGCGGCTCCCGTGTCACACACTTTGCTTTGTGTTACGCCTTTATGGACTGTCTTTG
>NC_060193.1:45001036-45006278 GCF_021184085.1 Oncorhynchus gorbuscha
TATTTTCATGGGAAATCCCCCTGAAATGTTGTTGCATGAACGCCAGCACGACTCATCTGTGTAAAATGTAAAGATTGCTCTGGGCAATCAATATCCTTATCTCTCAAGTTACCTGGATTACAAGTAGTGTGGTAATGTTTGCCTGTTCCCTCCAAACATCAGGGTCCCGTAGGATCTCGGTGTAATTAAAACCATGCTTAGTTCAGAGTCACCTCCGTACAGTGGAAGCTTACCTCTCCTTTAATAAGGTCTTTCTCCACAGCCAACAGAGTCCCCTGGAGAGAGCGACGTCATCCTAGACTCATGCATTATATATTAAAGCAATCTCACCAAAGGCCAAGTATTTTGCGCCAGGGGGCATGTTGATTAATTCAACCTATAACTCACAGTTTATAACACATCCCTCTGTCATGTTTTGTAAAAAAATATATATGTAAATCACATTTCAAATCTTCTTCTCCTGTTTCTTCTTCTGCTTCGCGTACATCATAATGTAACGTTAAGACTTGGACAAGCCATTTTGAGACCTGGCAGTGGCTTGGTAGCGGACAGGGGTGTATGTGTTTGTTGTTATATGAGGTGTGTGTGTGTGTGTGTGTGTGTGTGTGTGTGTGTGTGTGTGTGTGTGTGTGTGTGTGTGTGTGTGTGTGTGTGTGTGTGTGTGTGTGTGTGTGTGTGTGTGTGTGTGTGTGTGTGTGTGTGTGTGTGTGTGTGTGTGTGTGTGTGTGTGTGTGTGTGTGTTGTGCCGACAGGTAGACTGTGTGAGGGAGTGCAGGGAGGATGAGTTCCTGTGTCTGAACAGAGCTCACTGCATCCCCAGCCGCTGGCATTGTGATGCCCTGCCTGACTGTGTGGATCACAGTGATGAGCATAACTGTGTCCAGGGTGAGCCTAGAACACACACACACACACACACACACACACACACACACACACACACACACACATACACCCAATGTTCTTTACAACATGTGTGTTGTGTTATTCACCCAGTCAGTATTATGTAAAAAAAGAATAATATGTGTCCATTGCTGTCTCTCTTCAGTCAGGGTGCTCTCTGAAATTGTGAGGACATGTTGATGGGTACAGTGGTGGAACAAGTACCCAATTGTCATACAGTACTGTACTTGAGTAAAAGATACCGTAATAGAAAATGACTCAAGTAAAAGTGAGTCACCCAATAAAATGTTAATAGAGTAAAATTTGGTTTTAAATATACTTAAGTATCAAAATAAATGTAATTGCTCAAATATACGTAAGTATCCAAAGTAAAAGTATAAATCATTTCCGATACTTTATATTAAGCAAACCAGACAGCAATCATTTATTTTTTATTTTTTAAATGTACGGATAGCCAGGGGCACACTCCAACACTCAGACATGATTTACCAGCAAAGCACTTGTGTTTATCTGCCAGTTCAGAGGTAATAGGGATGACCAGGGAGGTTTTCATTTTTTTCTTTTTTCTTGATAAGTGCATGAATTTTCCATTTTCCTGTTCTGCTAAGCATTCAACATTAGTACTTTTGGGTGTCAGAGAAAATGTATGGTGTAAAAGTACATGATGTCTAAAATAGAATAAGTTAAGTACAGATACCCCCAAAAACGACTTAAGAAAAGATTATGTAAAGTACTACTTAAGTACTTTACAACACTGGATGGGAGAGGTGAGTAGAAAGTGGGTTGCAGTATTAATTGATATAAAGAGAAACAGCTGTTCCCTCATCTTCTCAGAAAATCATTCAAGTTCAACCTGTTGCGGCTTCAAGTCACATAACATAATTTCATGACTTGAGACTCGACTTGATAGAAAATAACTCGAGACTTGACTTCGACTTGGAGCCTCAAGACTCGGGACTTGACTTTGACGAGAGACTGATGACTAAATTATCTGGCCAGGTTTGTCAGTCATTTTGAGGCAGAGTCTCAGTGCAATAATTTCCACACAGTCGCAGCATTGCACTTGCAAAACGAACATGCAACAGATTGGCTAGTGTAACACACACACTGCACACTGATTGGACCAGCAAACGGTCAATCAACACAGGTTGGGTGAGCTAGTGAACAAATATATACAGTTTCAGTCAAAAGTTTGGACACACCTACTCATTCAAGGTTTATCTTTATTTTTTGCTATTTTCTACATTGTAGAACAGTAGTGAAGACATCAACACTATGAAATAACACACATGGAATCATGCAGTTACAAAAAAGTGTTAAACAAATCAAAATATATTTTAGATTTGAGATTCTTCAAAGTAAGCCCCCCTTTGCCTTGATGACAGCTCAGCACACTCTTGGCAACCGTCTTCATGAGGCGAATCACCTGGAATGCATTTCAATTGTTAAAAGTTCATTTTTGGAAATGCTATGAATGAACTGGCTGTCATGAGGACCGCCACAGGAAAGGAAGACCTAGAGGTACCTCTGCTGCAGAGGATAAATTCATTACAGTTAACTGCACCTCAGATTGCAGCCCAAATAAATGCTTCACAGAGTTCAAGTAACAGACACACCTCAACATCAGCTGTTCAGAGGAGACTGTCGGAATCAGACTTTCATGGTCGAATTGCTGCAAAGAAACCACTACTAAAGGACACCAATAAGAAGAAGAGACTTGCTTGGGCCAAGAAACAAGCAATGGACATTAGACCGGTGGAAATCTGTCCTTTAGTCTGATGAGTCCAAATTTGAGATGTTTGGTTCCAACCACTGTGTCTTTGTGAGATGCACAGTAGAATGATCTCCACATGTGTAGTTCCCACTGTGATGCATGGAGGAGGAGGTGTGATGCTGTGAGTGTGCTTTGCTGGTGACACTGTCTGTGATTTATTTAGAATTCAAGGCACACTTAACCAGCATGGCTACCACAGCATTCTGCAGCAATACGCCATCCCATCTGGTTGGCGCTTAGTGGGACTATCATTTGTTTTTCAACAGGACAATGACCCAAAAAACACCTCCAGGCTGTGTAAGGGCTATTTGACCAAGAAGGAGAGTGATGGAGTGCTGCATCAGATGACCTGGCCTCCAAAATCACCTGACCTCAACCCAATTGAGATGGTTTGGGATGAGTTGGAGTGAAGGAAAAGCAGCCAACAAGTGCTCAGCAGATGTGGGAACTCTTTCAAGACTGTTGGAAAAACATTCCAGGTGAAGCTGGTTGAGAGAATTCCAAGAATGTGCAAAGCGGTCATCAAGGCAAAGGGTGGCTTTTTTGAAGAATCTCAAATATATTTTGATTTGTTTAACACTTTTTTTTGGTCACTACATGATTCTATATGTCTTATTTCATAGTTTTGATGTCTTCACTATTATTCTACCATGTAAAAAACTTTTGACTGGTACTATTCTTTTTAATTGACAGTTCATATTTAGGTGACCAATCATATTTTGGGGACAAATCATATTTAGTTCAAAAATCATATTTTTGTTGTAAAACTATTTTGGTGAAAAATCAGATTTAGGTGAAGAAAAATGGTTTCTTACTGTATCGTTTCTCTTGCAGCAGCCCACTCTTGCCTTGCGGATGAGTTTATCTGTACCAACACACTGTGTAAGCTTTACATCTGGGTGTGTGATGGAGAGGATGACTGTGGAGATAACTCTGATGAAGACTCTGACATGTGTGCTAAACTGCCGTGTCCACCGAGCAGACCCTACCGCTGTCAGAACGACAGGGTGTGTCTGCGCTCGGAGCAGGTGTGCAACGGAATCGACGACTGTGGGGACAACTCCGATGAAGACGATTGTGGTGAGTCCAATCATGTCTGCTAACTTTTGAGCTTAATCATTCAGATGATCACAAAGAACCCAGAATCACAAAGCTCCTCGGTTTTGTCTACGTGTTTTATTTCACCTTTATTTTAGCAGGGAGTCCCATTTAAGACCAATATCTATTTTACATGGGAGTCCTGTACACACACACACACACACACACACACACACACACACGCACACGCACACGCACACGCACACGCACACACACACACACACACGTCCATCATTGTTGGTGTAAAAATGAAAGCTGGAGATAGCAATAGCCTCGCTATGGTGTTGAAACGTGCCTGTTCTATCTTTGGTCCCATGGCTGTTACATTCTCTCCCTGGCTTGTCCTGTATCCTGGATCAGAAGATGTGATGCGGACCCCAAGGCCCTGTGGTAAGGTGGAGTTCACCTGCAGTAACCATCGCTGCGTCGCGCAGGAGCTGCAGTGTGACCTCTTCGATGACTGTGGAGACGGGGGCTCGGATGAACTCCACTGTAAAGGTGGTACGTGGCTTCTAAAGTCTCTCGCTCTTCGATGTTGACCTTTGATGACCTTTGTATCTCTCTTTCAAAATATCCCTCCCTCCATATCGATCTCACTCTGTCTTTGTCTCTCTCTTTATCGCGCTCGCTCTCTCTCACGCTCTCTCGCGCTCTCTCTCTCAGGCTCTCGCTCTCTCTCGAACACGTTCGCTCTCTCTCGCTCTCTCTCGCTCTCTCTCGCTCTCTCTCGCTCTCTCTCGCTCTCTCTCTCTTTCTTTCGCTCTCTCTCTCTTTCGCTCTCTCTCCTGCTTGCTCGCTCGCTCGCTCTCTCTCCTGCTTGCTCGCTCGCTCGCTCTCTCTCCTGCTTGCTCACTCGCTCTCTCTCCCGCTCGCTCACTCTCCTGCTCACTCGCTCTCTCTCCTGCTAGCTCCCTCTCTTGCACTCTCGCGCTCGCTCTCTCTCTCACTCGCTCGCTCTCTCTCCCGCGCTCGCTCTCTCTCTCCCTCGCTCTCTCTCGCACTCGCACACTCACTCTCTCGCTCTCTCGCACTCGCTCTCTCGCACGCTCACTCTCTCGCGCTTTCTCCCTCGCACTCTCTCGCGCTCTCTCTCGCACTCGCTCTCTCGCACTCACTCTCTCGCACTCACTCTCTCGCTCTCTCGCACGCTCTCTCGCACGTTCACTCTCTCGCACGCTCACTCTCGCGCTTTCTCCTTCGCTCTCTCGCACGCTCACTCTCTCGCGCACGCTCACTCTCTCGCGCACGCTCACTCTCTCGCGCTTTCTCCCTCGCTCTCTCGTACGCTCACTCTCTCGCACTCTCTCCCTCAATCTCTCCCTCACTCTCTCCCTCGCTCTCTCCCTCGCTCTCTCGCTCTCTCGCACGCTCTCTCTCTCGCACGTTCACTCTCGCACGCTCACTCTCGCGCTTTCTTCCTCGCTCTCTCCCGCACTCTCTCGCACACTCACTCTCGCTCTCTCGCACGCT
>NC_060193.1:45006378-45018878 GCF_021184085.1 Oncorhynchus gorbuscha
CCTGATCTGTGATCACTCCCTCTCCCCAGGAGGGTACCGCTTCAGCATTAACAACAAGCCTGCAGAGATGCCCACCAGCGGTGTGGAAGTAAGCTAAAGCTGTTCAACCTTAGCCATCTTGCACCTAGTGTGTAAAGGGGTTCCACAAGGCTCCATTTTAGGGCCTGTTTTATTTACCACTTACAACCATCAATACAGGCAAAGCTATGATTAACTCTTCACAGTGGGAGGGATTTTCTTGATTTTACTTGAAGATACTGTACTTAATCAAGTGGTTTTCATGAAGAAACATGTTGTGTATCCAATATTTAAAGTAATGAGAATTATAAGGATTATTCTTTATAAACATCCAAACTGCAAGGCATGAATTACATGATTAATTTCCATGTAAATGAGTCCATACAACTGACCTCATTCAATACAGCTGTGTTTAGTTTTTGCTTTTTGAGTTTGCTTTTTGTTGATAGTGAAACGTTGAGTGTAAACTGTATAATGAGTAGACAGGTGGAAGCTTTTTCACAAAGTGTCTCAGAGTAGGTGTGCTGATCTTGGATCAAGTCCCCCCTCATATCCGTTACAATTTAAAAGGCAAAACTGATCCTCGATCAGCACTTACTCTGAGGTGCTTTGTGAATATGGGTCATTGTCTTCTCTCCAGATGAACAGATGTGGCACCCAGGCACCTGTGTGGCTGTCTCTGACTGATAGCTCGTTGCCCCGCCCAGGGGAGGTCCGCAAGCTCTCAGCCTGTGCCACCTGGCAGTTCTTCCACGGGAGCACCAAGGACTGCTGCCTCTTCCACATCCCCATCTCAGTGCGCAACTGAGCCCACCCAGGGGTGTATGGGATATTGTGCCATAGGTGAATTAGAATTACAGAGTCACTGTCAGTTTAGTGTGATGGGATGTATGGGGGACTGCTTCGCTGGAATTTGGAATTTGTTCTTAGCCTTATTAAGATATGTCTGCTGCTCTATTCGTTCTCTCTGGTCTAAAGCCTTCAAGTGGAATTAAGGAAATAAAAAAATAAAGGTCTTAACTGTATTTTTCTTGTTTTTAGTCATATCAGAATTTGGACCTAAATTATGCCCCACGGGTAAGGTGGAAGTCAATGGGCGATGCAAAGGTAAACAACTACGACAAGCTCAAAGAAATATTATTCACATTTATTGTGATTCTTTATTTAATCATGTCTGGTTGGTCCTTGATATCAACTTCTTGTTCATCCCTCGTCTTTCCCTTGCCCAGCAAGTCTCCCTGCATTATCCCACAAGCCTGTGATCACCCCAGAGCTGGTGGGCAGCAGTGTCCACCTGCGATGCACCTTCAGTGGGGTGAAGACCTTGGGACTCCCCTTGGGCTACCTGGTGGTCTGGGCCCGACACCTGGCATCCAATATGAAGTTGGAGATCAGGAAATATTTTATCATGGAGACCTTCCCATTGGTGGAGATGGACGGATGCCTACCAGACGTGTGGATGTGGATGTGTGTGTGTACGTGTGTGTTTGTGTGCGTGTGTGTGAGCTTGCGTGCGTGTGTTTGTGTGATGGGGGATTAGGGGTTGACCCTCTTTGGCGGCTTAACTAATGGATGGATCGTATTGACCTCTTGACCTTTATGACTGGGTTCAACTAAAGAATAGAAGAAAGTGTGTCAGATTGTCAGGGAAGAGAAAGGAGGGCAGGAAGGGTAGATGAATACATCAGACTCAGCTTACGGTTGGTCTTTCTTACTTTTAATTGCTGGGAGGACTCTTTCAAATGATTCCCATCAAATGCTTTCTTTGCAATTGGTACGTGGCATTGAGGCTCTTCTTCTAACACAGGTATTAGATATTAGTCTTCTTCAAACTGTCCCTGTCCCAGGCTGTAGTCCCCACTTGCTTCAAGGAGACCACCATAGTCCCAGTGCCCAAGAAAACCAAGGTGACATACCCAAATGACTATCGCCCTGTCACACGCACCCCTGTAATCGTGAAGTGCTTTGAAAGACAGGTGTTGGCCCACGTCAAGGCCAGGCACACTGGACCAACTCCAATTTGACTACCGCTCCAACAGATCCACGGAAGATGCCAATTCCATCGCTATTCACACGGCCCTAAGACATCTGGACTAGAGGAACATCTACAGTATGTGAGAATGCTGTTCATTGACTACCTACGGTTCAGCATTCAACACTGTTGTTCCCTCCAAGTTTGTCACCAAGCTCAGAGCACTTGGTCTGGACACTACCCTCTGCAGCTGGATCCTGGACTTTCTGAAGGGCTGACCACAGGCTGTGAGGATTTGCAACAACACTTCCTCCACACTGACTCTTAACACAGGGGCCCCCCAAGGATGTCCTCAGCCCTCTGCTGCACTCCCTGTTCACCCATGACTGCATGGCTTTGCATGATCCCAATTCCATCATTAAATCTTGAAACTAGCAATCCCGTATCCGGGAGCGTAATCATAGCCTCAAGCTCATTACCATAACGCAACATGAACTATTCATGAAAATCGCAAATGAAATGAAATAAATAGCTTAGCCTTTTGTTAACAACACTGTCATCTCAGATTTTCGAAATATGCTTTTCAACCATAGCTACACAAGCATTACACGTGTAAATATTGAACTATAAATTGTGCCTTTCTGAATTATACTTATGCTAAAATGTTTATTATTTTCTACTGAGCCATTTACTTGATCTTCGTATTCTTATATTTTCACATGTATTATTGCTGTTGCATTGTCTAGAAGGAACCTGCAAGTAAACATTTGGTTGGACGGTGTATACCATGTGTATCCTGTATACATACGACTAAGAAAACTTGAAACTTGAGAGAGCAATTACTGTATTAGTGGTTTGTCTGCTAAATTACCGTACATCCCTGCCATGTGAAGCCATGTGCAGATGGATACTACTAGTACTAGTGTGTATCCATGACAACCTGTGCAGTACAAGGCAGGCCTGGAATCACTCATCAGGCTCTGTTCCACACATGCTGATGTCACAGCTGGGCTAGATCAGGGGTTGCTACTTTACTGAGGGTCGAGTTAAACACACCACGGCTCCAGCCCTAGCACATTGCTCATGTAGCCTACACGGCATATGACTCAGTGAAACGTTTGGATGAATTACACAGACAAGCCAACACAAATTAGAAAGACCATTTTTACGACCCTAAGCCTTATGCTTTTTTGAAGGGGAAATATTCTAAATGCTGTTTCATTTGTGGCTACTTTGTCATTATTAATATACGATTATTTCACAGTTCTCCTGCGGTGTCTCCACGTTCCTGGGTAACTCTAGCCGGACACAATCTCTGGCCAAAGAGAGTGAGAGCTTCTACGCTGGAATTAAAGTAAACCATCATGACTAAAACCCTCATCATTCTGAATGTGTTTGAAGCTGGGATGGTTGTTGGTTGACCTCTAAGTTGTGTATAATCCATTGTTGAGCATTAAACACCTCCTGAACTGCATCGCGTGCTGTAAATTAAATGAGGATTGAGCCCAGACTGTCCAGGAACCTGTGTCTGTACTCCTCAGGAGCCCCACTGTGTGAGCCAGTGCTTACTGTACTAGTGCCAGAGAGGTTTAAAACCAAGAGACTCAACATGTGCTTACTTCATGTTTGTTTACACCCATCCAATCCTTTCTCAGATCTAGGGGTTAGGGGTTGATTTCATACACAGGCTTGTCTTGTCTTGCAGCTCTGTGGGGGTATTTACTAAGCAGACACTGTTATGTGTCCTGTTGCCCTTCCAGACAGCCTGTATCCCAGCATGGAGGCCCCCCAACATGCCCCTGTCTACCTGCCAGGTGGAGCCTGCAGCCTGTGCCTGGGCCAGCCTCACCCTCACCGCCGTCACAGACTTCACCGGCGACGGCAACCGCCCCAGCCTCCTCAGCGCCACTCTGACGCACCGCGCCTCTGGAGGGGATAAACCCCTCAAGGTCTGACCTGGAGACCCATAGAAATATAATTACAAAACATTAGAACACCAGAATGGAATTAAAACTTTAGAATATTCTAATTCTCTTTTCTATGAAACCACGCCTCCGGATGGGCTACAGCCCCAACCCACTCAAGGTCCGAGAGAGAGATAATGTAGCTATAAGCCTCAGAACAGCTGCTTATGACACTAACAGAACTGCAGTAAATGTCTGAATGACATAGTGCCACAGTGTTTACATGGTTCATGGACTGTTATGAACCAACGACAAATCACTCACACTGCTTTTCTACGTGAGCTTCCACTCTTTCCTTTAAACTAAGTCTGAACATTACTCATGTAGCAAAACTGTTGTGTCCTCCTAAACTTCCCACTTCCCCTTTGTTGTGTCATCACTCAGTCATGCAATCAGGCTAGCCACATCTGTGTTTAGTGTTTAAGACATGGAAGCATTTGGCCTGTTTTTCAGACACACACACACACACACACACACACACACACACACACACACACACACACACACACACACACACACACACACACACACACACACACACACACACACACACACACACACACACACACACACACACACACACACACACACACACACACACACACACACACACACACACACACACACACACACACACACACAGACACGAAAGCCCTGTTCTGTTGCCTACACTTTAATCAGCACGACCAGAGTGGGTCACGCTAAGCGATGTTCCTCATACCTCTACAGGTCACAGTTCAAGATGTTCCCACTGCAAGCTGCTACTCTCTGACTGATCCACACATCATTACGTTGGATGGCAGGTAGGTACCTGGGGCACTGTGGTTAGCATGCTGTGTCCTCTGTTGCTCAGTTGGTAGAGCTTATCGCTTGTTAGATTCCCAGGAGCACCAATCTGTAAATCCCTTTGGATAAAAGCATCTGCTAAATGGCCTATATTATTATTATTGTATATTAGTGTTACACACAGGCTTGGTGACGAGTACCCATTTCACATTCCCATTCTTTCCCCCCAATAGACCTTCATGTACATTAAAATACAGTGTGTTTCAAAAAAAATCTCATTTACTATGCATAACTTTTTTTCCCCCACATTACTTGATTTGAGCGAATTTAATGATCAAGAAGAGCTATTTAAATCACCACACCACCTCCTGCTAACTGATTAAGTTCTTTACAGTAATTATCACTATTAACTATCCTCTCGCAGCTCACTACGTGAGAGTTTGGTCAAAGCTGGTACCTTGCTAAAAAAACACCCACTACTCAGAGATAAATATGTTAAAAATGTTTTTCAAACCGAACAGGTCCGAAGGGGACCAGTCCATAACTTTCTAAATGGAGAGAACATTTTAAAGCCTATTTATTTTTAAGTAATTGCTTCACCTTCATTGTGCTTATGCAATCTCCAGATCCCATAATCAAAATACATTTTTTGCCTGATTAGATAGAAAGGTGTTTTTTAGATTAACTTTCATTACGCACACCCGTTCCCAATTCCCACTGATTGCATTTGTATATATATGCCCTTTGGTTTCCATTGGGCTGTTGATAATTGTTACTATGTCCGTTGGTCGTGTGAGCACCTGTGCTGTGTGTTTTGGCTTTCGTACCATTGTGGATTGCACAGATGATTACGGGTCTCGTCCTGTGTTTTAATCATTGTGCTTGTGTTATTTATTCGAGGTACTCCTCGCTCTTTGGTTTCGGGTTTCAACCCTGTGTGTTGAATAGGTGTTTGTTTGGTCTTCATCCCCGATTTACATGGCACACTGTAATTTGGGTGAAACTAAAAACCCTATTACGTATTCCTGCGCCTGCCTCCCAAATCATTCATTCCGACGTGACAATTATTGGAGACTAGGTCTTACCATTTATTTGAACTTGCCAGTGAAATAACTTTAAAATAACTTCTTTGATGCACATGTTCAATTCTAACAAATGGGCGCCAACATTTTCGCGAGCAAGATGCACAATACATAAATGTTGTTTTGGTATTTTTAAGTAAGAACATCACAGCTACGATATCCAGTTTATCATCACGGTTTTCAGACCTGTTTCTCCCCACCAGACGATATGAGAACCAACAGACGGGTACCTTCCTCCTCTACAAGAGCCTCCACTGAGCGCTCGAGGTCCAGGCTCATCAGTGGGACTGTGGCAGCCGCCATTACGTGTCCTGCAACTGTGGAGTGGCGGCCAGGGAGGGAAACGAGGTTGATTGATTAAATTTGTATTTTTATTTGACCTTTCATAAATTTGTCTCATTGAGATTAAACATTGATTTTTACAAGAGAGACCTCTTGATGAAAATTACAGGCCTCTCTCATCTTTTTAAGTGGGAAAACTGACTAAATACTTTTTTGCCCCATTGTATATATACACATCAGTAACCACATAGAAGATAAATATTTTTACTATTTAATTATAGGTAGCGATTTTCTTGTATTCCATGCTTTATGTAAATATTCTGCAAACGGAAATACACAATGGACAAAAAAAACATTTCAATTTCTCCTCATCACTAAGCCACATAATGTCAGGGTAGAAATATCTGATGTGCTTTCTGGAATAAGAGCAAGTGTATATCGAGGTAGAAAGGGCAATAGAGGATCAAATTGGTTTCATTCTCTATTTCATTGAGGTTACAATAATTACATAGTCTTTCCTCGTCCATTTCACCACAATACTGACCTGTTTCAATACGCAGAGGCAATATCCCTGATCTGACCTGTTTCAATACGCAGAGGCAATATCCCTGATCTTACCTGTTTCAATACGCAGAGGCAATATCCCTGATCTGACCTGTTTCAATACGCAGAAGCAATATCCCTGATCTGACCTGTTTCAATACGCAGAGGCAATATCCCTGATCTTACCTGTTTCAATATGCAGAGGCAATATCCCTGATCTTACCTGTTTCAATACGCAGTGGCAATATCCCTGATCTGACCTGTTTCTATATGCAGTGGCAACATCCTTGATCTGACCTGTTTCAATACGCAGAGGCAATATCCCTGATCGGACCTGTTTCTATATGCAGAGGCAATATCCTTGATCTGACCTGTTTCAATACGCAGAGGCAATATCCCTGATCTTACCTGTTTCAATACGCAGAGGCAATATCCCTAATCTGACCTGTTTCTATATGCAGAGGCAATATCCCTGATCTTACCTGTTTCAATACGCAGAGGCAATATCCTTGATCTGACCTGTTTCAATACGCAGAGGCAATATCCCTGATCTGACCTGTTTCCAATATGGATTTATTTTCTCATTTTGTCTGTCATAGTTGAAGTGTACCTGTGATGAAAATTACAGGACTCTCTCATCTTTTTAAGTGGGAGAACTTGCACAATTGGTGGCTGACTAAATACATTTTTGCCCTCTCAGCTTGTAAAAACAGTAGAAAACTATAAGGATAACACAATACAGTAAATGACCTATTTTTATTTTGTGGTCCTTAAGGTGGTCATGCTGGTCACGGTTAAGCTTCAGGAGACCAGGCCCCAGCTCTCTCTGAAGAACCTGGGAGGATATAACAGTGTGTCCAGAGGGACCAGCGGCTCCAGTCAGTATCGGATCAAGATCCATGAAAATCACAGTAGGTATTGGTTCAGTTAAAGTGATTACTTTTACTAAGTAGGTTTACCCATTCAGTTGTTTGCATATATAGCTTGTGTGACTTTGCTTTTGTACTGTTTCTTTCTCGGGTAGTCAGCACCTCTACAAGCATTTTTGGGTGTGCGTCAGCTCATGCTTTTTACTAAAGTCATTACCACCACTTTTATGGGCTGTTTCCTCCCTCACTGTCTAGACAGGTTTGGGGATGTGTGAGTTTGTGAGCCCACTGAGCCCAATATTGAATGAAACGACTTTTACCAGTCATGGGGGAAAAAAAATTCTGCTAGGGGCAATCTGCAACACTGTACGATTGATGTAATGTGATGTCCAACACTAGTTCTCCAGATAGAAAGATTTGGAGATTGATGTTGTTGTTGTTGTTGTTGTTGTTGTTGTTGTTGTTGTTGTTTTGATGGGTTCCTATATGTACTGCACTGATCCACACAAGAAAACTATGAGTGAACTCTTTATGTAATAGGCAGTTTGCATTAAGATCTGTTAGAATTGGCGTCCGGGGGAAATAAAGGTTAACTCTTGTAATATTTTATAACATATTTCATTTAGCAGATGCTGTTATCCTTTTTATTCCTTTTGTCGTTGATCTTTCCATCTGGGGCCTTTGTGAGGGCGGACGTCAGTGATTGGGGGACGAGCCTGTCAATCAGAGCTCCCAGTGTGGACTACAGCAGTACCACGGGACCCTGTGGGACGTTCGACCGGAACGGTCACAACGACTTCCATGGACCTGATGGGACCACCTATGGGAGCACTGAACAAGAACGCTTTGTGCAGGAATGGTAACTATTAATGATTCTATATAGATCTGAGAGGGTTCCCCTGAGCTTGTAAATGTTCAGTGTACATTCCCCCACCCCTTTCCTTTTGGTCGTTTAGTTTGTAAGTGAATTGTTTGTTCCGATATAACCTTGGGTTACTCTTTCTATTTTAGCTGGCATGAGAAAAGAAAGCCTTTATCAAATCCCGTGTTATCCCCAAGGCTTCCTCTAATTCAGAGTCTGATGAGATAGCTCGTTGTCCGATCCATATCCCTCTGTTTCTTCTTCGTGTCACAGGCCAGCCGCGGGGGAGAGCTTATTTGACACCGTGCCCCCTGTAATGGAGGTGGAGGAACTACGGCCTTTCTGTCGGTGTCAGGAGGGCTACAGCATGTCTCTGCATTTCACCACGGGCCACACCGGGAGATAGCCACGATAACTTTAACCCCTCGATCGCCCCAGAAACCAGGCCCAGTGCCAGTCGCACGACAACGTGGATGTCTTCCCCTGGGTGGACACTACCTCTGAGTACATTAGGAGCGCTGAACCAGAACAAAGTGACCACCAGTGAGTGTCCATTC
Source organism: Oncorhynchus gorbuscha (assembly GCF_021184085.1). Classification (NCBI taxonomy): domain Eukaryota; kingdom Metazoa; phylum Chordata; class Actinopteri; order Salmoniformes; family Salmonidae; genus Oncorhynchus; species Oncorhynchus gorbuscha. The sequence continues at coordinate 45,015,314 of NC_060193.1, forward strand.
GGAAAAAGCCCAGCTCTGCCTATGGAGATACACAAACAGCCGAGTTCCCAGATGGTGGACTATGGTGGGCTTGGGGACCACGTGGATAGGAGTGAGAGAGAGATTGACCGGGAGCTCAGAAGAGACTTCCTGGTTGCCGTAGACGACAGGCCCAAGACAAAGAGACAGGTGTTCTACCTTTGTATTTTTTCTTCTCTTTTTTAAAATCTTGTTGTATCGTGTCCTTGAGTTGATTTGAATGACCCTTGATATTATTTAATCATTTTTCTATTGTTATTATTGTCGTTATTGCTATTATTATTGCTATCGTCATCATTAGGCGCTGTACGAGTTCCAGCCCATCTTCACCACTCAGTCCCTGAGCCAAGCGGACCTGGAGAGCTTAGCCTATTTCTTTCCTGAGGACCACCACCTGTTTGCAGAGCGACCAGTGGCTCAGCCTGTGTGGCCCACCCCGTGTGGGCTTACCTCGGTCAAGGCCCTGGAGGTGTGCCAGCTAGCCCTGGGGAACTCCATGGTGGGAACAGTGTGTGGAAGGGCTGCTGGGCCGGAGGCTGGATGAGGCTGTGGACCTGTGCATGCTGGACCTGCAGCTCAAGGTTTTTCTGTTTGTGTCTGCGTCTGAAATGACGCCCTATTCCCGATATATTCACTACTTTTGACCTGAGCCCACAGGGCTAGGAAGTATGGTGCCATTTCGGACACTACTGTTGTTGATTTTGTAACTTGCTAGTATAGGTCTTGTCTGCCCTTTTGTCAAGCCAGTTGTACAGTATGCTCATGGATTTCAGTTTCCATTGACCGTAATGTGAGTGCAGTTGAACTTGAACTTCTTGAACTTGATGTTATAGGATGACCCGGCCTGGGAGGAGACTCTGGTGCCCTACCTGGAGAACGAGTGTGAGAGGAGGCTATTGGAGGACCGGACCCAGAGGGCCCTGGAGCTGGGGGAGTCCATGGCCAGGACCGGGATGGAGGGGGTTGGGGGAACGTTGGGACGGTACTCACCGCACTGCGCTGCCCCAACTTCTGCAACGGGAACGGCCAGTGCACTGAGTGGGGTTGTCAATGCTATCCTGGCCACAGCTTCTACGACTGCAGTCTGGCTATCAGTGAGTGTTCACTCGCAAGCTGCTCAGAGGTTGGGCGTAATTTTGGCGTCAAAACAGCTCATCTTAAAATTGGATTTCATCAACTCATTGGTCATTTTGTTGTTAAGTCTACGACATTAGACTACTGCACTCTCAAGTTATTTTTAATATTGGATACAGTGAGTAATCCTAATCCACATCCACAAAGGAGTGCTGATTTTTAATCAGGTCCCTGTGGTCCATATAATTATAATGTAAAATACAAAACTGGCCCTAGATCAGTACTCCTACTCTGGTATGCTTTGTGAACACACATCCTGATTGAGAGATGGGAGATAGTAGGATGCTGTTTATCATCAGGTAGAGGTCCGGGCATCCATCCGTGCCCTCTCTCTGTGTGTTGTGTGATTTATAGTAGCTGATCTGGGATCAGGGTCCTTGGGGAACACGGCAGGGCACGCCAATACATCCAGCTAATAACTCAACTGATCACAGGCGAGCATCAAGTCTCCCCCGGGGCCACAGCACAGATCAGAGAGGGGACATTGAAGGGGAATTGTCTCCTCTTTTTTGTGTTGATTGTTTGTTGTTATGCTGTGGGGATAGCATCTTACCTTATTCACGTAAACGCCACTGAGTTTAATATCACTTATGGCATTGTATTCTGTAGAACGTCGAATCAAACTGGAATCAAAGACAGCAGACGTACTAGTACTGTACTTTATGCAGACAGAGTCAAAGTGACTCTTTCCAAATGTTAAACTCATTCTGGCGGGTATTATAAAACAGTTTGGTGCTTCAGGACATGACTTGAGCATGACCTCCCAATGCTATGACTTTGGTGTCTGGCTGGTGATGTGTTTATTGCGACCGTCTCCGTGAGTTTACTAACTGTGTTCTAGTCAAGGACAACGTGCCGTTTTGTCACGCCATACATTATGTATACATGAGTGCCCTTGAATTGGTGGATCTTCCATTGTGGTTTGTCAGCGAGTGGGCTTGTATTGCACTAGACTTGCATACTGAGTTTTTCTATTTGGAGCTTCCTCACTTATTCCACTCCGTCTTTCCTCCTCTCTGATGATCTATCTCTCCGCTCCCCTCTCGTCCCTCTCTCGTCCATCCTCAGGTCAGCCCGTGGAGTTGACAGACCTGGAGAACAGTGGTCTGTCTGTGTGACATCAGAGCGTTCGACTGTCGCAGTGTCCGGGGTCTTCGGCCTCAGCTTCATCGACTCTCCCCGACCCGGGCTGTCACCTCACACGACTGATGGTGAGAGAAATAACTCAGACAATGGTCACGGTCGTACAAGGACATACCCCAAAGTGTTGCCGTATTCATGACCAGAGTGGGGAACACAGAAAAAACAGACGAGATGCTGGAATCTCTCTGAGTATTTTTTTTAATTGAAAGAGTTCAGCAAAACTATGATGCTCTAGATTCTCTTTTCCGATCATAGGAGGAGGACTCATTGCAGTAGTCCTTGTGATTATCCCTCAGACAGACTGCTAGTTCACACCAGGACTCCAATATCCCAAAGTATATTTTTTCCTGTGCAGTATACGTTTTTTTTATACATTGCATTTCAATCCCAGATGAAGACAGTAGGTTACATAAGACAGAAACAATAGGAGGGAGGTTGGTCAGGGAGGAGGGGTTGGCATACAGCGTGAATGGCTCGCAACCCAACGGTTGTGTGTTCAAATCTGATCGCGGATAACTTTAGCATTTAGCACTTTAGCATTTTTGCAACTGCTTACTACTTTTCAGCTACTCTGCAACTACTTAGTATGTTAGCTAACACTTCCTCTAAACATAACCCTTTATCCTTACTCATAAACCTAACCTGTTAACTACCTAACCTGTTAACTAACCTTAACCCCTAAACCTAACCCTAACCTTAACCCCTAACCCTTAACCCCAAGCCTAGCTAACATTAGCCACCTAGCAAGACTACCTAACATTAGCCACAAAGAACAATTATTTGTGTAATGTACACAAATGCGTTATGATGAATGAAAATTGTGTAATACACACAAAATGCGGTGTGATGAAAATTGTGTAATGCACTTGCCTGTCACAATTTTTGAATAAGTCATTTGTGTCTATTTCACAATAAGCTGTGATAGTGTGTTGGCCTAACAAACTACCGCTCTACAGGACTGGCCTTCAGTCATTATCAACATTATAATTACACGTTAGACACACATTGTTCACATGCTCTGATGGTGATCTATCTATCTATCTATCTATCTATCTATCTATCTATCTATCTATCTATCTATCTATCTATCTATCTATCTATCTATCTATCTATCTATCTATCTATCTCTCTCCCTCTCTCTCTCTCTCTCTCTCTCTCTCTCTCTCTCTCTCTCTCTCTCTCTCTCTCTCTCTCTCTCTCTCTCTATCTATCTCCTCTAGAACCTGAATGGTGAGCGGAGGACCAGAGCTACCTTCCTGTGCTCCAAGGT